>NC_133783.1:28462604-28598733 GCF_003597395.2 Chelonoidis abingdonii
CTCGCCTGCTTCTTGCTTGCATATATATACCTGCCTCTGGAAACTTCCACTACATGCATCCGATGAAGTGAGTATTCATCTACAAAAGCTCATACTCCAATATGTCTGTTAATCTATAAGGTGCCACAGGACTCTTTGCTGCTTGTATATACATAGCTGTTGATAGATAAAATATTCTCCATTAGCTGCATTACCTGTCCCCAACGGGTCTGCTTACCACCTCTAAATCTCAATAAACCATTATTAAAATAAACAGAAAATGAATATACAAAAACTTTGGGAGAAATTAGGTTTGATACAAACAGCATACCTATACCGAATCAAGGAAAATAGTTCAGCCATCTAACAGTACATATCCTTTTCTCCACTCACAGGCATGCACCTTAGTCCTCTTCTTCAACTGCTTGTACCTATGAGTACTCCACTTTAGGTGCATATGTGTTCCATGCACTTTTGCCAGTGGGTTTTGTATGATCTGCACATGCATCTTAACAATCCTTACTCCCTGTAACAAGTTTATATAGGACAATTTGAGACCTGCTGCCACTCATTTCCTTCTAAATGCTTCAGGCCTGATATGTGGTGCTGCAGTGTCTGCGTAGATTACATACCTTTTACTGTGTGAAACAAAAACAGATGGAAACTTCCTTTATAGAAGGAAAAGTGAAAATGGTTACAGCATTTTATATATAAAATACACAAAGTAACCCAAGTGAAAAATAAAAAAAAATTTCAGTTATAATCAGCTTAGAAGCTACTTTTAATAATAGAAGGTTAAAAATATCAGATGTGATTTATTTTATTTTGTTTAGGTTACATGTTCCTCTGAGAATCTTAGGTGTATATTTATTACTAAAGAGGAAATGAATAGTGGCCATGACTAAGATATACAACACTTTGAAGGGCAAAGAAAAGGTGGCTGTCACAAATCTGTTCCAGAATATAAAAGATTCTAATACAAGAGGGTGTAATTGAAACTACAGAAATAACATGTAATAAGTACACAGAATCTACCTAGAAGTTACATGTGGCATAAAATACCAAAGATTACAATAAAAATAAATTCTACAATCTGAACGTATTCAAAGAAGCGTTAAGAATTAAAACTCTAAGAAGCATTACAAGGTGTAAACTTTTAAATGCAAACTTGGACAATGGAATAATCTCACAAGGAAGTACTCAAAATAGAATAAATGAAAGTATGTTTAGAAGGAAAAAAATCCATTGTAGCTGTTTAGCAATTTTACATTAGATTCTGTTTTTTAAAAGTAGCATCAAGATCCTAAAAAGCCAAGTACTTACAAAAAGCACGTTCTGGATTTCAGTAACAGCTTTTAATGGCTATAAATACTATATTCTATTGGTACAAGTCAATTAATTGATATTAGATGAATAAATCCTATAGATAATCACAAACTGAGCAATTCTTCACATCAGTGATTCTTATATTAAAAACAGTTGCTCCAAATAGCCACCAAGTTTGGGGTTCAATGTCCTTTTAAACATCACATTGATCTCAGTTTTTAATTGATGAAATCACAGACTTTAATTACTGCTGTCACTTTTCTGTTCCTTGTAATACATTTTATTAAAGATCATTTGTAATCCCTTCTTATGGTTTTTATTGTTTGGCATTTCATTACTTTATATCTGTGTATGCCCTTTCTCTCCTGAGGTCTCAAACATCACATTCCTCCTACTCACAAAGTAAGACCAAAGCTGTGCAGTTTTTAACCATTTTTTCCAATTGCTATGGCATCTCAGTGATGGATGCAGTGAGATATGTAATATAGTCTGCTTCAGTGTGCTGCAGCTGCTGAACTTTTTGTAAAGATAGAATTTTGTAAAGATAGAGTTTTGTAAGGTTTTGTTTACCATTTTCACGCTGAAGCTTTTGTTCATTTTATCATTACAGGAGACATCAAGAATATGTGTAAGTTCTCGAAAGCCCTGTATCCCTGTGTGTTCTTGGATGGAACACAGCAAGGTGCATGAGGTTTAGTTTTCCACCCTGAAAACTAGTAAATTTGAAGCCCTTTGTGTGAACATGCTTACATTACTCGCTATTGTGCAGGGTAAATAGGAGCAGTGTCTTGGTGGAGATTAGATGTGCCTGAGGAGACATGGATTTAAACAATCCTCATCAAGTTAAGGGTGTATTTATCTACAGTACATCTTCCTTATTACTGGGCAGGAATAATTTGGTAGCCACACTGCAGCACACCCATTTTTTACTGATCATTTTTGACCATTCGCTAATATGTACAATACAGACTTAGGACTGAGTCTTTAATAAAGTTCAGTTTTTTAAAAGATCTGTTGAAAATTTTGTAATACATTGTACCAACTAACGTGTCTTTCCTCCAAGTTCTCAAAACATGTTATACCTCACAAAATTTATGTAAGTATATTATTTTTTAAAAGGTTGAGTTACCTGAGAGAGACACATACAGGTTCAGTTTTAGTTGTGTAGCTGAAAAACATTGATTTAGAAAACCT
This sequence comes from Chelonoidis abingdonii, assembly GCF_003597395.2. NCBI lineage: Eukaryota > Metazoa > Chordata > Testudines > Testudinidae > Chelonoidis > Chelonoidis abingdonii. The sequence goes on from NC_133783.1 coordinate 28,465,104, forward strand.
CACAGTTCTTAATGTTAATTAGATTAGAATCGCTTAGGCAAGACAACATGCGGTCAAATACTAAATTATAATACAAATGGAATCGCTGCATACTTAGTAGCCAGAAATCAGTGGGTAGACAGCACGTTATCAGTTATAAACGACTCCAGCCATGCTGTATGAAATAACAAGAGAAATGCATTAACAGTGGAATTGTCCTTTACCTTCTTTGATTGTTTGTTTGTTTACAGTAATTCAGAAATGAACACTTCTGTCTCATATTGGAGGCCTTTAAACAATCTCACTGCCACTGGCTCAAAAACGAGCAATTTGGCTCATTTTAAAGGGGATGGCAATGTTATAGGATTTTAGGTGGGATCTGAGGCCATCAGATTGGAAAGGGATAAATTAAGATTGACCAATATGTACCTGTCACGGAAATACGTGTGTTTTTTATTATTATTTAAAACAGCAATTTATTTGTTATATTCAAGCAATATGCTATATAGCTAGCCAACAGATAGCAATTTTGCTAATTAATTATAAACATAGATGCACGACAAACTGATATCCATTCTTAGATTGCTTTGGAAAGTGGAAAGCTGTTCAGAATTAAAGGACTCTCTCTGGGAAAAATCATTCCCTTGTAATCTTGTAGATAAAAACAAAACAAAAACTAAGTTTGTTTTGTATTTGTTGATGGTTTGACCCTTTCCTATCACAGGACAGAGCATCACAGATTATTGTTAAGTACAACGTGAAGGGGAGGCTTAAAGCTTCAACAGAATTATAGCAGAATTGCTAGAATAGTAGATGTTCTAACTTAACAAAATCAGTGATTTCACATTAGCAGCATTTTAATGGGATGCCTCTTTCAGCAACGTCAAAACAGAAGGCTTTGATAAGCTGTTGATTGTCAGCAAGTGCAGGTTTAAGGCTTCATAAAGAGCTTTGTCCCTGTATTCTATTTTTCTATCCTTCCTTTTTTTTGATAAATTGCCTGTCCACCATGTGCAGTCTTCTGATAAGTATGTGTTTAGTAAATGTCACTGAAAACAAGTGAAGCATAAAAAGGTTAAAATTATAAAGATGTGAGTTTATAGGTAATTAAATTTTATATCTGGGGCTGCACCAATAATGGCAGGGCTAATTAAAAGAAATTGCCACTTGTTTTAATATAGAAATATGTGAGACTGGGGGAGGATCTTTGCATTGTTTCTCACCAGATGGGCAAGCAGTTATGTTACTTGAAATGTTAATTAGATGTGGAAGTGACTGTTGTATATCAAAGTTTCACCTGTGGTTAGGATTTAGGTCAGACTGAGTGTGAATTAATATGGTCATGCTGCTCGTCACAGCACAAGCTAATCGGGGCTTTTAGCTTTTTTAAAATAATGAAGATTAAATAACTTGTGCTTCAGTTACCTTTCAGAAACATACTAATCATTTGACTTCTGAGAGCCAGAACATACTTAGGTCTGAAGAACAAGTGAAAAAATTTTGAGAGCAGCTTTACTGACATCAGGGTTTGAAACTATATTTAGAACTGTTTTCAGACATGGCTAAAACCAAACAAGATCATTGCACATTTTGTATGTACATTTCACATACTGTTTTCACCTATTCAGTATTAGTGGTAGAGTCCTGCTTAGGGGACAGTGTCTGTTGTTGTCCTTAAATGGTTATCAAGCATGTTTGTTGCACATGGGGAAGAGCTGTTTGTTGTCCAAAAGCCAGAACGTGGTGACATTAAAAACCTCTCGCAAAGTTAGCCCATCATGTCAGTAAAATTTCCTATCTACATTGCTTTCCTGTTAGTTTTTTTAGTTACAAACTATTTTGTAAGGACTTCAATGGTAACAGTATCACACCACTAAAAGTTAATTGGTTGATCGTAACACATTGTATTTTGTAATATATATAAGAGCTAATTGGTAGAAAAAACTGTCTACAATTTTTTTCACAAATTTTTTTCCCACCAAGTGTCTGCTTTCCACAGAAATTTTTCACTTTTAGATGAAAAAACAAACACCTGAAAACCAAAATTGAAAAGCTATGGAGAAAATCAGTTTGCTTTTAAGACCTTTACTTTCAGAAATAAGAAACTTCACTTCCATTATAAAAGGCTTAAACTTTGGTTTGACAGGTCAGCCAAAAAAATAGTGCAGTCTGTACAATGTTTGAGAGAGTATCAGAGGGGTAGCCATGTTAGTCTGGATCTGTAAAAAGTGTTAGAGTCCTGTGGCATCTTATAGACTAACAGAAGTATTGGAGTATAAGCTTTCGTGGTTGAATACCCACTTCATCAGACGCATGTGAGGTTGATGGATTTCTACTCCATACGTCTAAATGCAGTGCCTTGCATGATGTCGAGTATCAGAGGGGTAGCTGTGTTAGTCTGGGTCTGTAAAAAGCGACAGAGAGTCCTGTGGCACCTTATAGACTAACAGAAGTATTGGAGCATAAGCTTTCGTGGGTGAATACATGCATCTGACGAACTGGGTATTCACCCACGAAAGCTTATGCTTCAATACTTCTGTTATTCTGTAATGTGCCACAAGACTCTTAGTCAATGTTTGAGAGAGATTGCTAAATAAGATTCCTGAATGCCTTTGATATGTACAATAGTAAGGGCTTACATGTTTATTATAGTCTATGTGTGAATATAAGACCATGAGTGGATAAACGGAGAAGGTAATCATCAAGTGATCCATTTCCTGTCGCTTATTCCCAGCTTCTGGCAAATAGAAACTAGGGATACCGTCCCTGCCCATCCTGACTAATAGCCATTGATGGACCTATCCTCCATGAATGTATCTGGTTCTTTTTGGAACCGTGTTATAGTCTTCGCCTTCACAACATCCTCTAGCCAAGAGTTCCACAGGTTAACTGTGCGTTGTGTGGAGAAATACTTCCTTTTGTTTGTTTTAAACAAGCTGCATATTAATTAAATTTGGTGACCCATAGTTCTTGTGTTATGAGCAGGAGTAAATAACACTTCCTTATTTATTTTCTCCACACCAGTCATGATTTTGTATACCTCAATCATATTCCCACTTAGTCGTCTCCTTTCCAAGATGAAAAGTCCCACTCTTGTTAATCTCTCCTCATATGGAAGCTGTTCCATACCCCTAATCATTTTTTTCCCTTTTCTGAATCTTGTACAATTCCAATATATCTTTTTTGAGATGGAGTGACCACATCTGCATGCAGTATTCAAGATGTTGGCGTATCGTGGATTTATATAGAGGCAGTATGATATTTTCTGTCCTATTATCCATCCCTTTCTTAATAATGCCCAACATTCTGTTCACTGTTTTGACTGCCACTGTGCACTGAGTGGATGTTTTCAGAGAAGTATCCACAATGAATCCAGGATCTCTTTCTTGAGTGGTAACAGCTAATTTAGACCCCCTCATTTTATACATATATTTGGGATTATGTTTTCCTGTGTGCATTACTTTGCAATTATCAACATTGAATTTCATCTGCCATTTTGTTGCCCAGTCTCCTAGTTTTGAGAGATCCTTTTGTAGCTCCTCACAATCTGCCTGGGACTTAACTATCTTGAGTAGTTTTGTATCATCTGCACATTTTGCCATCTCACTGTTTCCCCCTTTTTCCAGATCATTTATGAATATGTTAAATTGGACTGGTCCCAGTACAGACCCCTGGAGGACACCACTATTTACCTCTTTCCATTCTGAGACCTGACAATTTATTCCTACCCTTGGTTTCCTATCTTTTAACCAGTTACCAATCCGTGAAAGGATCTTCTGTCTTATCCCATGACAGCTTACTTTGCTTAAGAGCTTTTGGTGAGAGACCTTGTCAAAGGCTTTCTGAAAATCGAAGTATACTATATTCACTGGATCCCCCTTGTCCACATGCTTGTTGACCCCTTCAAAGAATTATAGTAGATTGGTGAGGCATGATTTCCCTTTACAAAAAACATGTTGATTTTCCCCCCAGGAAATTATGTTCATGTATGTGTCTGACAATTTTGTTCTTTACTATAGTTTGTATGGTACTGAAGTCAGACTTACCAGGCTGTAATTGATGAGAGTGCCTCTGGAGCCCTTTTTAAAAATTGGCGTCACATTAACTATCCTCCAGTCTTTTGGAACAGAGGCCAATTTAAATGATTGGTTACAGACTACAGTTAGTAATTCTGCAGTTTATCATTTGAGTTCGTTCAGAACTCTTGAGTGAATACCATCTGGTCCTGATGACTTATTACTGTTTAGTTTATCAGTTTGTTCCAAAATCTCCTCTAATGACACCTCAACCTGGGACAGTTCCTCAGATTTGTCACCGAAAAAGAATTGCTCATGTTTGGGAATCTCCCTCACATCTTCACCCGTGAAGACCGATAAAAAGAATTCATTTAGTTTGTCCACAATGCCCTTATCGTCCTTGAGTGTTCCTTTAGCATATCAAACGTCCAGTGGCTCTACTGGTTGTTTAGCAGGCTTCCTGCTTCTTATGTACTTAAACATTGTTTTGCTATTACTTTTTAAGTCTTTGGCTAGCTGCTCTTCAGATACATTTTTGGCCTTCCTAATTATATTTTTACATTTCATTTGCCGCAGTTTATGCTCCTTTCTATTTTCCTCACTAGGATTTACCTTCCACTTTTTAAAGGATTCCTTTTTGCCTCTCACTGCTTCTTTTATTTTGTTGTTTAGCCATGTGGCACTTTTTTGGTTCTCTTACTATGTTTTTTAATTTGGGATATATATTTAAGTGAGCAAGTTTAAAAAATGAAGAAACAAATTTAAAAAATTATCTGGATTATATCATAGAATCATAGTTTCCAAGACCAGAAGCAACCATTTTGATCATATAGTCAGACTTCGTGTCTAATACAGGCCATTGAACTTCCACAAAATAATTCCTAGAGCGTATCTTTTAGAAAATCATCCAACGTTGATGTAAAAATTATCAGTAACAGAGAATCCATCATGATCCTGGATATATTGTTAATTATTCCCACTGTTAAAAATGTATGTCTTACTTCCAATCTGAATTTGTCTAGCTTCAACTCCCAGTCATTGGATCATGTTATAACTTTCTCTTTTAGACTGAAGAACCCATTATTAAATGTTTTGTTCCCCGTGTAGGTACTCGTAGACTGACGTCAATTAATATCATAACCTTCTCTTTGTTATGCTAAATAGTATGAGTTCCTTGAGTTGATCACTATAAAACATGTTTTTTCTAACCCTTTAATCACTCTTGTGGCTCTTCTCTGAAATCTCTGCAATTTATGAACACCCTTCTTGAACTGTGGACTCCAGAACTGAACATAGTGTTCCAGCAGTGGTCACACCAGTGTGAAATGCAGAGGTAAAATAACCACTCTATTCTTATGCAAATTCCCCCATTTATATATCCAGGGATAGCATTAGCCCTTTTGGGCAGAGCATCACACTGGCAGTTCATGGTCAGCTGATTTGGGGGGTCCACTATGATCCCCAAATCTTTTTCAGAGTCATGCTTTTCCGGGATAGAGTCCCCCGTCCTGTAAGTGTAGCCTGCATTTTTTGTTCTAGATTTATATATTTAAAAGTTTCCTGTAGCGTCTTCATACCATTTGATGCAAGGGTCTTGATGTTTCATACCATCATAGGCTTTCTTTATTTGTCAGCTTTATTTTTTTCAATGCATGTTTGAAAGGTAAATCACTGGGAGAACCCCTTCATCTCTACCACCAACCCAGCAAGAATGCTTAGAGCCATTTTGTACCAGAGATTTGGAAAGAGGACACAATGAGCCTCCTTCTCCCTTCGACCACTGCACAAGGGTCAAGCACAATCAGAACCCTATAAGAACTGTGATCCCTCATTGTACACTCAGGATGCAAGACACCCCAAGAGGTGAAGTGAGCCATATCCCCGTTGTGCCTTTACTCCAGCAATGGAACTACGCAGACACACAGAGAACATGCGTGGTACTGGCTGAGTGCTGCCTCGCACTCCCCCATCTACCCCCCCTTTCCCCCACCCACTTCCAGGAGCGATAATCCCTGAGGTCATGGTACCTCTTCACAATCCCCAGTACAGAGCAGGGCCTGGAAGGTAAAATTGATTGCTTGTGTGTTTTGATTGGTTTCTTGGATATATACCGTGACATAAAGACTAATCGCACATTACGTGCTTCTATTTTCTGTTTCATAAAACAGAGAAATAAAAAGTGTTGTGTTAGAGAGATGGAGAAGAGGAAATTTATTCATTTATTTGATCCTTAAATGTCATTTAGAACTGTTTAAAGATTTTTAAATGATGACATTTAGACAAAATAGTTTCACAATGATGCCTTATCTGTGGATTTTACTTCAGAAACATTTCTCATCTTTGTCATAGTGCCACTTCTCATGGAGATAATTATAATTTCAATTGCCAAGCTATCCTGTTAGACCAGAAACTGTCTGTCTGTTATAGGTTGTGAAAGGATACCTTCTAGCCTTCATGTTGTTGTCACAGTATCGAGAGCTCAGAATGTTATATCCATTGTTCAATTAATCAAATACTAATCCATCCAATTCAGGCTTTGCCAACATTAGGCATAATGCATGAGAACATAAGAACGGCCGTACCAGGTTAGACCAAAGATCCATCTAGCCCAGTATCTGTCTACCGACAGTAGGCAATGCCAGGTGCCCCAGAGGGAGTGATCCTAACAGGCAATGATCAAGTGATCTCTCCTGCCATCCATCTCCATCCTCTGATGAACAGAGGCTAGGGACACCATTCTTTACCCTTCCTGGCTAATAGCCATTTATGGACTTAGCCACTATAAATTTATCCAGTTCCCTTTTAAACATTGTTATAGTCCCAGCCTTCACAACCTCCTGAGGTAAGGAGTTCCACGAGTTGACTATGCGCTGTGTGAAGAAGAACTTCCTTTTATTTGTTTTAAACCTACTACCTATTAATTTCATTTGGTCCCCTAGTTCTTGTATTATGGAATAAGTAAATAACTTTTCCTTATCCACTTTCTCCACATCACTCATGATTTTATATACCTCTATCATATCCCCCTTAGTCTCCTCTTTTCCAAGCTGAAGAAGCCTAGCCTCTTTAATCTTTCCTCATATGGGACCCTCTCCAAACCCCTAATCATTTTAGTTGCCCTTTTCTGAACCTTTTCTAGTGCTAGAATATCTTTTTGAGGGTGAGGAGACCACATCTGTACACAGTATTCGAGATGTGGCGTGTACCATGGATTTATATAGGGCAATAATATATTCTCAGTCTTATTCTCTATCCCCTTTTTATGATTCCTAACATCCTGTTTGCTTTTTTGACCGCCTCTGCACACTGCGTGGACATCTTCAGAGAACTATCCACGATGACGCCAAGATCTTTTTCCTGACTCGTTGTAGCTAAATTAGCCCCCCATCATATTGTATGTATAGTTGGGGTTATTTTTTCCAATGTGCATTACTTTACATTTATCCACATTAAATTTCATTTGCCATTTTGTTGCCCAATCACTTAGTTTTGTGAGATCTTTTTGAAGTTCCTCACAATCTGCTTTGATCTTAACTATCTTGAGTAGTTTAGTATCATCTGCAAACTTTGCCACCTCACTGTTTACCCTTTTCTCCAGATCATTTATGAATAAATTGAATAGGATTGGTCCTAGGACTGATCCTTGGGGAACACCACTAGTTACCCCTTCTCCATTCTGAGAATTACCATTAATTCCTACCCTTTGTTCTCTGTCTTTTAACCAGTTCTCAAATCCATGAAAGGACCTTCTGTTGACCCTTGACCTGTCCTGGTCAGGTGTGTCGTATTAAGTAAGATCCCTAATGTTATAATTTTAATCTTAGGAGGGCATGAACATATTCTATCCATTAGCCGATTCTATGGACCATGTGGATCCCGCTGTCAAAATTTGTACTTCATTTGAATCTACATTTTCTTTTCACATATAGTGCCACTCCTCCCCCTGCTACGACCTGTTCTGTCCTTCCGATATATTTTGTACCCCGGAATGATTGTGTCCCATTGATTGCTCTCAGTCCACCAGGTTTCTGTGATGCCTATTATATCAATATCCCTCCTTTATCATCAAGGCACTCTAGTTCACCCATCTTATTATTTAGACTTCTAGCATTTGTGTACAAGCACTTTAAAAACTTGTCCCTGTTTATTTGTCTGCCCTTTTCTGATGTGCCAGATTCTTTTTTATGTGACTGTTTATCATCTGATCAGCCCTTACATTATCCTCTTCCGTCCTCTGTTCCTGAACTATAACACTGGAGATTCTCTATCATCAGACTCTCCCTAAGAGAAGTCTGTGTCCGATCCACATGCTCCTCTGCAGCAGTCGGCTTTCCCCATCTCCTAGTTTAAAAAACTGCTCTACAACCTTTTTAATGTTTAGTGCCAGCAGTCTGGTTCCACTTTGTTTAGGTGGAGCCCATCTCTCCTGTATTAGGCTCCTCCCATCCCAAAGTTTCCCCAGTTCCTAATGAACGTAAACCCCTCCTCTCTACACCATCGTCTCATCCACGCATTGAGACTCTGAAGCTCTGCCTGCCTACCTGGCCCTGGCGTGGAACTGGGAGCATTTCTGAGAATGCCACCATAGAGGTCCTGGATTTCAGTCTCTTCCCTAGCAGCCTAAATTTGGCTTCCAGGACATCTCTCCTACCCTTCTCTATGTCCTTAGTACCTACATGTACCACGACCATCGGCTCCTCCCCAGCACTACAAATAAGTCTGTCTAGATGCCTCGAGAGATCTGCAACCTTCGCATCAGGCAGGCAAGTCACTGTACAGTTCTCCCGGTCATCACAAACCCAGCTATCTATGTTTCTAATGATCGAATCTCCCATTACTAACACCTGCCTTTTCCTTGCAACTGGAGTTCCCTCCCCCAGAGAGGTAACCTCAGTGCGAAAGGCAACCCTAGCACCATCTGGAAGGAGCGTCCCAACTATGGGAAGGTTTCCCTCTGCTCCCATTGACTGCTCTGCTTCCGTGGGCCTTTCTTCCTCCTCAATAGCACAGAGGCTGTCTGAGCGGAGGTGGAACAATGCTACAGTGTCCCGGAAAGCCTCATCTACATACTTCTCTGCCTCCCTTAGTTCCTCCAGTTCCGCCACTCTGGCCTCCAAAGTCCGTACATGGTCTCTGAGGGCCAGGAGCTCCTTGCACCGACTGCACACATACGCCACCCGCCCACAGGGCAAGTAATCATACATGCTACACTCAGTGCAATAAACTGGATAGCCCCCACTCTGCTGCTGGGCTTCTGCCTGCATTGTCTCCTAGTTAATGAAAAGGTGGTTTAAAGAAAGGGGTTTTGGAATATGGTTTGGATTATAGGTTTTAAGGGGACTACAGGGGAACAGGTAGGACCGACAAGGGACCCCCTTTCCCTTCCCAATCCCCTTCCAAACTCCCTTGCAAAACTCCCTGTTAGCAGTCCCTGTTCGCATGCATCCATACATAACTGTTAATGCATTTGCAGACATTCCCCTCCCTACCTTTAGGGCTATAAATGCTAATTCTGTAAAACTACAAGACGGTCCATAAATGGTGCTGTTATATCTACAAGGCTATATATCTATGCCTTGTAGTACAAACTTACATAGAGTTCTTGCCTGAAATTATTTTTTGTTCTTGTTTTTTTTAATGGGGCTCTCGATGTCTCCATACTGTTAAAGTTCTTCCAGTTCCATTTGAAGGGACAAATATCATACAAATGTAGATGGACTTTGTACTGGAAATTTATGCAGATTTGATAGAAGTAGCATAACTGTCAGGACAGAATTTCATAGCACTTCAAGAAATAAATATTATTGAACAGTTCAAGAAATAGAGATTCACTCTGCCATATATAGAAACATAGCATGTCAATTCAAATGTTCTTATAAAATTTTCAGGTGAAGCCACTGTGTGTTAAATCATTCATTTTCATATGTCATCTTGTAGTTCTGCATATAGATGTGGCTGCACATTTTGGGCCATTTTGTTGAGGTCATTTGAAAATTAAGTACAAAGAATCTTTAATACTGCTGATCAAAGGTATAATTTTTCCTATTATGGTTAACCTGAAATTGCTAAAACAATTTAATAAAGCAGTCATTTGTACATGTGTACATTGAGGAAAATATGATATGATGATAAATAGTTTTTAATTAGTTTTGCAGACAAGACTGGACAAAAACAAATCATGTCTGAAATTCTCTCTTTGATAGGATAACAAGATGAATGAATAAAAAACCCCAGAAGTAGACATATTATAGCTTGATTTAGTAGGCTCTTGTTTACTTATAAGAATATCATGTGAAACAGTAACAATAGAAATGTAGACCAGATATAATTACAATAAAATAGATACATGACTGGCTAAAATAATAAAGGGATCATTGATGTTTCGTTATCAAGTGTAGAATAATGTTGTTTGAGTGGTGTGTGTTAATCCAAAATTATCAAGTATTTTTATTGACTTGGAGGAGATGGTTGTGCTAAGCATATTAACGGAACTAGCTGATCATATACTAAACCACAAGAAATCTCCATTTCTTTGGAAAGAAGATTTAACTACAGTAAAATGTTAACAGAGTAGATAGACGGGTAGGCATCGATACATTACAACAAATTATAAATGATTCATGTAGGCAGGAATAGTCAAAAGTGCACACATGAAATACGGGAACGTTGGAGAGACAGCGGTAGAGAAAGGAATGGGGAATTACAGTAGATGATAAACACAATGGGTCAAATTCATGTTTGTATTCCTTACGCATTGCTTTAACATGGCAACCAGGTCACCTGAAGTGGCTAGTGTAAATTGGCCCTATATTTATTGGTAATTATTAAAGTTTAACAGATATCTGATGTTTGGGTGTTAACTCCTGACAATCAGCTGTTTATTATTTCCATTGTGCCATTCTGCATTGTTGATAATGCACTTCAATCCCTTTTCACTTTGTTGTTTGATATTTTAGTTAATCCCTTAGTATTACTGATGACATGAATGATTTCTGTATACCTCAAATATCATACAAAACAAAAACCACCTACATTAAAAGAACATTATTAAAATTACAAAGTCACACATTCATTTATAAGTTAGGAAATGCCAGTATTAAGGGTGTTGGTGCAACATTAATTTAGCTCCCTTATGCCTATGGTTTATGATACAGTCTTTAATTATCTATTTTTCCACACACTCCCTGCCTCATTCAGTGTCCAGAATGGGCAATGCTTACTTAATAAGCAACTATTCAATATTCTTTTCTCCTCGTTCTATGTGTGGCTTCATACCTCATTTACTGCAGGTTAGTCAAACACTGCTCTGAGGAGAAAGTTATTAATTTCCTCGTGGGCTTTTCTATGGTGCTTATTGCTATAATATCTAAGTGCTTCACAAACATTAACTAATCTTCAGAACACGCAAGCAATGTAAGAGTGTGGTATTATCCTGAGCTGAGTCACAGAGTGATTAAGGTAAAAAAACAAACAAACCCTGCCCTAATTTTGGGTACCTGATTTGAGACACCTTGGACCTCTCTTTTCAGAATACTTAGCATTATATAGCACTTCCTATCTTCAGAGCACAACTCTTATTTAATTCAGTTGGAGCTGTGAGTACTCATCCCTTCTGCAAATCAGAGTAAGGGTATGTCTCCACTGCAGTTAGACACCTGTGATTGATTGGCCCATGCCAACTGACTTGGGCTAATGGGACTCAGGCTAAGAGGCTGTTTAACTGTGGTGTAGATGTTTGGGCTCAGGCTGCAGCCTGAGCTCTGGGACCTTCCCACCTCACAGGATCTTAGATCCTGGGCTCTAGCCCAAGCTTGAACATGTGCACTGCAATTAAAAAGCCCCTTAACCTGGACCCCATGAACTTGAGTCAGCTGGCACGGACCACCCATATGTGTCTAATTACAAGTGAGGACATACCCTCAGAGTCTGAAATCACACACCCCTAAAATGAGGAAAACACAATTAGTGACCAGATTGAAAAGTTTGGTTTAAGTGACTTGCCCAACATCACATAAGAACTCTGTGGCCGAAGCAAGAACCTTACACACAATGTGCTGCTTTTCTTATAATCCTACGTGTCACTGACTACACACAATACAACTTCCTCAACAAATGAGACAGGAGTCCTACAGACAATAGCCTCCTTTACTACACAACCCCAATTCATCCCCAGAACAGGTCCATCCTGTGCACTGAATGAGGCACGTGTACCGTAAAAAAAATAGTAAATAATTAAATTTTTGAATGTTCCGCTTTGCATCCTGAATAATGTTAATTTAACATGTTTTTAATGTAATTTCTGATGTATTTTAAAAAAAGAAAAATGAAAAACAGAACTTCCATCTGATGGCATCATATTGACACCCACATGGCTCATCTGTAGGGTAGGGACCTTTAAATCCTCCCCAGAGACCTCTGCCACTTGAGGTAACATAGTAATTGATACAAGATGACAACCTACCACTGCTATATGGCCCACCAGTAGAGGGGGAAGAGATACACACCTTACACATGGGTTTCACAGATATTTTCAGACACCAATAGAAAGGATAGATTTGTGAAAACTGGGTTCCATTTCAGACTCTAGGACTGTGCTGTAGAGGGTACAGACTCTTCTGCCCATTCAGTCCCTTAAGCTTGACCTCTTCTTTCCCATCCCTTCAAACCTGCCCCAGTTCTGTTTTTTCCCTTCTGTGGATCCTTGAGCCAGTCCCATTCTCCTTGCCTGCCCAGACCCAGTGTCCACTCCTCAGGCTTCTCCTTCCAGACTGTCTCTCTTTGCCCAGCTAGTACAAATCTCCTTCTCTGGGCTTGCTGCCAAGTAGTAGCCACTCCTTCTCTCCATACCTTGGTTCCAGTCTCCTTACCCAGCCAGGCCCATTTCCTTAGTCCTGCCATCTCATCTACTCTGTGCTTCCTCGCTCCCACTGGCTCCCAATTCTAGTCTCCCTTGCTGAGCTCCTCGTGCAGTCTGTCTCCCGCCACACCAAATTTCTTCTCTAGCTCCTGGCTCTAATTTCCCCTCTTCCTGACCCTGTTTCTTTGTCCATCCAGGCCCACTTCCCTCCTCATATTACAGCTTTCTTGTCAGATCTGCCTCCCCTGCCTCCCTGCCCTGTTCCCCTCTACAAACACACTGGCTCCTAATCCCAGTCTACTTGATCAGATAGTTCCAGTCTTAGCCAAAGAGCTGGGAGGGAGGGAGTATCAGCCAGGATGGGCAGGGATGGTGTCCCTAGCCTCTGTTTGCCAAGACAGGATACTGGGCTAGATGGACCTTTGGTCTGATCCAGTATGGCCATTCTTATCTACTTATGTACTTAATGCCCCACTAGCCATCTTGCTCCTAATCCATCATGTTTTCCTCAATCTCCTTGTTCAACCAGTTCCTGATTCCCTTCCCTGCCTTCCAACTCTCAGTCCCAGATTCCTTGTCCCAGTCTACTCCTCTCCCTCAGCCCAGTCCAGATTCTGCCTCTTCTGCATTCAAATTAGATGGCTTCCTCTTCCACACACTTAGGTTTCAGCAGGGGGGTCACTGAGAGCACATGAGAGAGACTCCTTGTTCTCACTTCCAGTGTCTGGTCTCAGATTGGCCCAGAGAAGTTGGGACCAGCAATTATGTGGAAAATTCATCTTTGCCCCTGTAGCCCTGAACTGGAGGGAGCAAGCTCATTCACTGTGTAGGCAGCACTAGGAGCTATGAAAGGCTCATGCATGCTCAACGAGGATGGACTCTTCAGACACTTTAGTTGCTAAAATCTCTACTAAGCACGTGTGAACTGATTTTTCAAAGGCTTATAACTTGGACAGATTTTCACATGGATGGCAAAAAGCACATCCCTGACACAAAGGCCACTTAGCTTTCAAATTTCAAGTCCATGTTCCAACATATGGGGCAACACTATTCAAAACAATGTAGCTTTTTCCCCTAGCCTCGTTTTTCAGGAACAGTTTGGCCAAAAAAAAATAATTAATAATTCAGCCTGATGCAGACACCCAGTATATAAAATTTAAGCCCAAATGGTTAAAGTTTGCAAAATCATAAGCAACTGAAAACATGATCTTAGAATGGGAAGTGTTAATAAATGACGCTACTAGCCTACCCTATAATATAGCTGTTAAATTACAATCATGTTCCTACCCCATTAAGTTGTACATTCACGTTTCTTAAAGTTGATGGGGTTGCATGAGACCTCAATGCAGAATCTGGGCCACTGTTGTCTTCAAGTGAGTTAAATAACGTTTTAACTGTATGCAAGAGAGACAGGTAGTGCAATAAAAGATATTACCTCACCTAACTTCTGTTGGTGAGAGACACAAGCTTTTGAGATACACAGTTATGTCGACACCCAAATGTTGACAAAGCAAAAATTGCCATGGGATGTTCACACTTGCTTCCTCTATTGACAGATCATGTCCACATTGTGGGCACCTACATCGACAGCGTGTGCAATGCACTGTGGGTATGTATCCCACAGTGCAGTGTTGTGGGAAGGTAGACCTGATCGCTGCACATTTTGGGAGGATTCCTTCCGAGTTTTCCCACAGCTGCCTCAGCTGTCGGGAGCAGCATCATGAGCAGTTCTGTGAGCTCTCTCTGCTGAGGAATGTAAAAGCATTGTAGCAGCCTCTCCTTTCCCCCTCCCTGTGACAGCAGTCTGCCTGCAGTTGTGTTCCTAGTGCAGGACAGAACAGGAGCATTCCAGTGATTTGCTCTTTGTTCCCCAAAGGGAGCAGCACACTCAGGGTATGTCTACACTACAGGATTATTCCGATTTTACATGAACCGGTTTTGTAAAACAGATTGTATAAAGTCAAGTGCACGCGGCCACACAAAGCACAATAATGTGGCAGTGTAAGTCCATGTACCGAGGCTAGTGTCGATTTCTGGAGCATTGCACTGTGGGTAGCTATCCCATAGTTCCCGCAGTCTCCCCCGCCCATTGGAATTCTGGGCTGAGATCCCAATGCATGATGGTGCAAAAACAGTGTCACGGGTGATTCTGGGTAAATGTCATCACTCATTCCTTCCTCCGTGAAAGCACGGCGAGACATCATTTCGGCGCCTTTTTCCCTGGATTGCACTGGCAGATGCCATAAGCTGGCAACCATGGAAGCCCATTTTGCTTTGTCACCGTTGTGTACTGGATGCCTCGATAGAGGGTACTGCCGTGCTAACGGCAGCATTCATTTGCTCTTGCAACGTGCCGAGACAGTTACGTCATTCTGTGTACCATCTGCTTGTGCATTGTAATTTGCGATGGTGATGTATATCAGTCTTCTTCCGTTGCTGTGTCAGGGGTCTCCTGGCTGGCTCGTTCGCGAAGGGTCGGCCAGGGGCGCACCAGACAAAAATGGCAATGACTCCCGGGTCATTCTCTCCTTTATGTTGTATCTAAAAATAGTCAGTTCTGCTGAATATGGGGCAGATGTACTAGAGACCAGTATCCAGGAGCCAGCTGCTCTTTGTTCAGATCCCAGAAAACGTGGTGAGCTGTTGCCATTCTAAGGGTTTGCCCTATCCAATCAACCCCACTCTGTTGGTTCCCTCTCCCCAACTCCTGTGTACCGTTTGCGAGTTCCCCATTTGTGTGTGTGAAGTAATATAAGAATGCAGAAAAGAACACTGACTTTTTAGTGAGATACATGAGGGGGAAGGCCAGCCTCAGCTTGTATGATAGTCCAGCAGTACAGATCTTTATCTTTGAGGACATGAAAGGGGGGGGTATGGAGCTCAGCCCCGTTGCATACATAGAGGATGGTTGCAGCCTTCTGTACCATTCTTGTGGACATGACCGGGGTAGTCTTCTATATTTTACAGGCGCCCCTGGCGACTCACCTGAGGCCGACTGGGAGCACTCACGGGATGAAGCGAGGCATGGCTACCAGTCTTTGCACTGTACCGTCGCACTGGGAAGAAGGAAGGGAGAGATGCTACTGTCAGTGCACACAGCACACTTACCGAGCAGCGATGCGTAGACATTTACGTGACATTGAAAAAAGGCAAGAACATGTTTTTTTTCCCTTTTCTTTCTGGGGAAGTCGGGGGTAGTTTGCAGATATACCCAGAATCTCAAGACAAGATGTTTACCTACAGGTATGGGCGGTCGCCAGAGGAATGCAAATGTTTTCGGAGACTGTGGGGACTGTGGCGATAAGCTGGAAGTCCTCCAGTACCCCCTCCCTCCTCCATGAGTGTCATTTGCTTCTTTAGCTTCCTTATCAACTTGTCACACAGCACTTGCTTGGTATCTGATTTGTAGCCCTGAGATTTTTTTCAAATGGTTGGCGTTTCATCTTCTGTAACAGAGCTCTGATAGAACAGATTTGTCTCCCCATACAGCAATCAGATCCAGTATCTCCCGTACAATCCGTGCTGCAGCTCTTTTTGGATTTGGGACTGCATCTGTGCTGATGAGAACTGCACGCTGGGCAAACAGGAAATGCAATTCAAAAGTTCGCAGGGCTTTTTCTGTCTACCTGACCAGTGCATCCGAGTTCAGATCACTTTCCATAGCGGTCAGAGTGGGGCACTGTGGGATACCGCCCGGAGGCCAATACCGTCGATTGCGACCACACTAAGCCTAATCCGATATGGCAATACCGATTTCAGCACTACTCCTCTTGTTGGGGAGGAGTACAGAAACCGGTTTAAAGAGCCCTTTATATCGATATAAAAGGCCTTGTTGTGTGGACAGGTGCAGCGTTAAATCGGTTTAACGCTGCTAAAATCAGTATAAACGCATAGTGTAGACCAGGCCTCAGTTGTCAGATACTTCCTACAACTTTGAAAGGGGAGGGGCACATGCCTGCAGGGCAGCAGAGATCAAAACACTGAGGAGATTGATCAGGACAGGCATTGTGAGATACTGGCAGAAGCCAGTTCTGCCCACAAAACAGACAGCAATGTCTACACTGGTTCTTTGTTGACAATAAAGGGAGGGGAAAAGAAAAAGTCTCTTGTAAAGGTGGAAGCTTTTTGTCACTGAAACCAGGCATTTGTCCCTACAAAAGTCACATTGTAGTGTGTACGCTCTCACTGTTTTGTCGCCAAAAGGCAGTTTTTGGCTCAAAACTTGGTAGTGTAGACAAAGCCTCAGTGTCACAGCCAAACACAAGATGAAACAGTTTAGTATAAGTAGTTAGCACATATTACAAGGGACCATTCAAGCTGAAGTGGCCTGTTAACATCCCTGCAGTCATAGGACAAAGAGAAGGGTTAGTGGTAACAGATTGTTGTAATAAGCCATAAATCCAGTGTCTTTATTAATGCTATATTTTTTAGTGTCCAGCAAAGTTATGAATTTACACTCCCAGGTTCATCTTTTAGAAAGTGTTGTGCAGGTTTCCTGTGAGGATGAGGACTGATAGGTCAGATATAAAGTGATCACTTTGTGAAATCCAAGGTGACGTTTTTGTCTTTTATCATGTTCCTATGTGAGTTCATTCAAGAGCATAGTAATTCTCTGGTTTCACCCACAAGGTCATTTTTGGAGCATTTAGTGTTCTGGATGAGGTACACCACAAGCTGTGATAGGCATACGTAGGATCCATGGATCTTGAAAGGTGTGTTGTGAGTGGTGGTGATCATTGTAGCGGAGGAAATATGTATTCAGGGTTTGCTTCTGTTGTCCTGGAAGGGTTTGGTTGTGATTTGAGTTGGTGTGTCCTGATCTGTGGGGAGCTTGCTTCTGATGATGATCTTGGAGAGATTAAAGTTAGATTAAAAATACTGGGAATTACATTCCTTTCGAACAAATGACCACAAACTCATCAGCTGTTCCACCTTAATATTATCAAATGAAGTCAACTACTACCATTATAATTTTAAAATAATAGGAATTATGAGCTATAACCCTGTAGTAGTTAAGCTATTGAAAACATTTTTCCCCTTCTGCAATTAACATGGATTTTCAGGACAAAAGTCAAGATAAATGTTTCATAGATTTTATTGTGAATAGCAATTACTATTCCACATCAGCAACATCAATGCTCTGTGACATTTATTGGAAATGGCTTTGAATTAGGGCAAAAGATCGTAATGATTATACACCTGAAATTTGTATACAAGAATGGACAAAGTGTTTGGTTTTTAGAGTTACCAATACTGAATCTCAGTGTTTGTGAGTATTATTCAATTTTACAAGAATACATTTTTCTCTTTGTTGTTCTATATCCACATTTTATGTTTTATTTTAAATTTTATCATCAAAAAAATCCAAAGTATATGGATTCTACCATTGACAAGTGGGAAAACAGCCAAGGAAATTGCAACTTTATACACAAAAAAATGAAATAACAGACAGGAAATGTTTATAGTTCTTTAATCACAATCATCAAGTCGTAACAAATCGAACCTTCAAATTGAATTCCCACTTTTGCTTGAATTGCACATGAGATTATACCTGCATACCAAGTTGAGCCATATTTCATAATCCATTTCATTTGACTTTCAACACAGGTGCTCTACTGGAGACATTTTCTATAAAGCTTGTCAGATATAGAAAAAGCAATTTAATAAACACTGTGATCAAATATTTATATAATTCTATTCTATTCTTTGGAGCTACCGCACCTGGAGGGTATCATTGCTAAAGAAAATCTATATTTTTCCCTTCATTCTGATTCATTAAACTGCCTTCATTGTCCTTTGCAAAGTTGTTTTGATACTTGTTAGTAAAGCTATCAATTTCTTTTAAAGGTGAATCACTTTTATTAAATAGAAGACGTGCTGTTTGATAACACTGTCTGTTAAGAACACATATCGGTTTGTGTTCCATCATGTCCTACAGAGTTTACAATTCTCATTTGTGTACATGCAATAAATGTTGATATGGTCTCTTAACACAACTCAAAACTTGCAGCACAGCTTCAGCTGAGTGAGTTCAACAGCTCAGTTAAATGTACTAAATCCCACTTTAACATGTTTACGGTGCTGTGTTAGAAAGTGTGTTGTCTCGAAGCAGTCATTCAGCAAACAGCCTCATTTAGTCAGAGCCAGCTACAAGAAGGCTATCCTCACTTCTAACCTCCAGAAAAGCAGCATAGTGACAATCAAAATAGAGATTTTATGTGTGGGCTTCATGCATTTTCGCACAACGCTTGCAACTGGCAGTTAAGAGAAACTGAAGAATTTTAAGAAAACATTTAAACTAAGTGCAATAGTAGGATTTATTTTAAACAACTGAACGTTTACTGCAGAGTGCACTTCATTGTTTTTCTCTCTCACACTGATATATAGGCACAAATGAAATTGTTCAATTCTGAATATCTCCATTCCACAATATATGTTTTGATATATGTTGTTACTCAATTCGTGTTTGTTTTCTTTGGTCTTACTGTTTTACATAATACCTGTTTTACTAGCAATATATTAGTGATATATCCATGAAGGAAGCAATTTTAAAAACTTGGGTGAAAGTGCGCTATAGCAAATCTGAGCTTCATCACTGTTCACATCTGATCTGTTGATTTTCATGATACTTCTGAACATCACATAACTTTCTTCTTGGAAACTACATTATCATGTGGCACAGTCAATGAAAAAAAGTGTTATTTTAATGTAAAGCCTAAGCCTTAAGACATGCAGTGCTGCAAATAAGAAATACATAAGCCCTCTTTTCCTTGGTGTGCACAGCAGTACGATTACCAGCCAATCCTCAGAGGCTGTGATTAGTTCTGTTGAACTAGATGTGGGAAGTTCAGGTTTTGAAGGAACTGGCTTTCCATGTACACATGCCTGTATTTCATCCTGTTTTGGAGAGCAATTTTTGGTGCTTCTCTTGATGTAACCCTTGAAGATTCTTTTTGACTTTAGCAGCAGTCTTGATCAAAACCATTTGCTGCAGAGTATTTATGCAACTTTCTCTACTTCAGTTTCACAATGTGTAGCTGTTAAATCTATACCTGTCATTTTTCATTAGTGTTGGCTTTAAGTTTAGAAACTGCTGGAACTATCTCTGCTGACTTCATAAAAGAAACTAGTGGTATGGGGTAATTTGTACTACAGTCTCATTTTAACTAGCTAGTTCTCAGACTGACACAGGATCTTTTACCATGTCTTTTTTGGGAGCATTTCTCTGTCCAAATAATGTTAAAATCTCTCTTCACATTTAGTGTGAAATGTGACATTTTTTTATTAAATCAATAGTATTTCCCAAAATATCAGAAATGTTAGTTTGTAGCCTACACCTTGTTTAAGATGCTGTCAGTAGAACACTTTTCCTTGTATTAATATTAATAATAATAATAATAATAGTAAATATTTATTTGTATTGTGGGAGCATGGAAAGACCTCATTGTGCAAAGCATTCTACAAATATTTTAGACACTGTCCCTTCCCCAAAATTTTCAATGTAACTAAAACAAAACTCTACAAGTGAGCATAGCAATCAGAGCACAGGACGAATGAGGATAACAAAAAAGCCCAAATGTTTACATAGGTTAGCTATGGGCATTATTTGATGGTTCCGAATCCTTTTACACATTTTGGGAATAAATATGAGCAGTCTCCTATATCAAAGTGGAACTGTTTGAATGTTCTTTCTTCAACATATTTCTAACTTTCTGGACTGGCTTCACTTAATCTACTTTTATACATTCTGTTGAAATATATTCTGTATATTTATGAAGATTTTCTTGACTGACTCATTGAGAAGTGGCATTTAATTAAAAATTTGTCACATACATGGTTGTCAAAGCTGATCATCTGAAAGAGCAGCATGGAATGATGTCAGAATAGCTTGCTACAGTGTTTATATTCCATATTTGTATCCAGATAAGTCCATATGTGGATCATAAGTGTTATTGTTAAAGGGATAGTCAGATTTTAGCCCTTAAATTTACCTGATGTAAAAAAGTACATGCATGATTGCATTTAAGCTTTGTCTACTTAAGAAATTATAGTAGAAACATTCTCTGTTGTTGTTTGTTGTTTTTTAAACATACCCATGCAGTGTCTGCAACTCAAACATGAAACATTGAAGCATTCTGCTTGTTCAGGAGAACTTGAACGAGAAATTGACTAGTCATTTTTTATTGTCCAAACTGAGTGAAATGCAAAAAGTAAACTGCACAAATGGTGACTGTAACAGAGTCTTGCACTGCTCGTGCCACAAATCAGCTGGAGATTTTATTCGCAGTATCGCTTCCCACCACTGTCCATATACAGCACCCCGAGGGGGGAAGGGGCAGCTAGCTTCCTCAGCCTGCAGGGATCTACAGCCACAGGCTCCTCCCTTTCCTCTTCTGTCCTATATAGCTGCTTTCCTAATAAGGCTTTATATAGCCTCTTTGCTAATAAGGCCTTATGCGGGCCACACCCAGTCAGCGCCAATTAATTCCCCTTAATTGGAGCTAGGCTAACAGTGGCCTCCTGGCCAGCACAGTTACAGTGACTCTTCAGGTTTTCCCAGTGCAAAGCTGCTGCACAGAGGTGTAAGAGCAAGTACTACTTTCTCCCTCCCCGCTCCTTGTGTACCCACAGAAACCATCTGACCATAATTTCTTAAAAATAATGTAAAAATAAATAAATGACATTTTCTGTAACGGTATAAAAGAAACCTAATGATTTACAATGCTATGAAAGTGATGGGATAATCCATAATTTGCTAACACATTGAAAGAAATTCACTGATTGATGGTTTGTGTCCTGGCTGTATTGTCCTAATATCTTTTTATTCTTCAGTTTTGGAATTTTTTTTTTAACAGATTTCGTAGTTCAGAAACTGTTGGAAACATGGTGCTTTCTTGACTAAAGGAATTATCCTTATTTTAGCTATAAAAATTGAACTTCCTGCTAGACTATTCTAAAATTACTTCTAAGTGGATTCATTAACTCATTTGCTTTGAACAGTTAAAATTTTCAGAGCAATTCTAAACCAAACATCACCACAAGATATTCTACTCTGTTAACTTATAACATGTTTCCAAAATGGAAATTTTTAGTCACCCTTCATAATTTATCTTTCCATCATATAACCAGGCAGGCATACAAGGCCAGGTATCAGGTTTCTGAATGGTCCATTTTCAGTTTATAATTCACTTTACAAAGTAAACTTTACAGTTGTAAGAACATTGTACCAATGGAATAAGTACAAAAATAATGAGCTTTTTTTTTTTTTTTTACTCGGGGGGGTTCAATCCCACTTAGAAATTTTTCAATACTGTCTGCTAAATGTACTGCATCATTGACAATGATATATGTATGTTTGAACAGTGTGACTACAGCTTAACTAGCTTCTGATTTAGAAGTTGTTTTTTAGCCTCATACATATCTCCCAAGAATACATAAGTGGAAGAAATGTATAACCATAAGAAGGCTTCTTTGGTTATGGCAGTTCAGTACTGTAGTATTCCTATGAGAGCTATGGCAAATCTTCACAATTTTCAACATAAGTTTCACACGGATTTTTCTGCTAGTGTGGTCTCCCTGCAAGGTATATTTTCATAAATGTTTGTAAGGGGAAATGTATTTTTAGGTTGTTTTTACCAACAGATTTATCAGATGAATTATCAAATATGCTGTGTATTCAATGCATTGTATTGTATGTTGGTCTGTTGTAGATTGATATAACATCCTAAGCAGGAAGATTTTATAAATAGTATATGTTAGAATTTAAAATGCACCCCTGAAATATCTATTAATTTATTAAAATAACATATCTATACTCTACCTTGGTAAGAGTAGATAATTACCTATTTTTAGCTCCTTAGATCCAACAGTGGCACCAAATCAATTTCTGGCAGTGTCTCTTAAGAGAAAAACCCAAGACACACTATTAATTTAATATAATTAAATAAGGGACCCATATTCTCTTCTCTCTAATGTGACAGACCCAAACCAGTGGGGTACAGGAGTCTTGTAGAGGGCAAATATACTGGTCACTGAGTGAGTAGTTTTCTGTTCCGAGTGACCAGAGCAGGTTGCCACTAGAGTAATCAGGAACTTGCTAGACCATTTAAGGGCAGACAGGCTGATTAGAACACTGCAGCCAATGCAAGGCAGGCTAATCAGGGGACCTGGGTTTAAAAAGGACCTCACTCCAGTCAGGAGTGGGACCAGAAGGAGAGGAAGTGTGGTGTGAGGAGCTGGGAGCAAGGAAGGTGTGCTGCTGGAGGACTAAGGAGTACAAGCGTTATCAGACACCAGGAGGAAGATGCAGTGGTGAGGATAAAGATGATGTTTGGAGGAGGCCATGGGGAAGTAGCCCAGGGAGGTGCAGCTGTCATGCAGCTGTTACAAGAGGCACTATGGACAGATGCAATCCACAGGATTGTGGGCTGCAACCCAGAGTAGAGGGTAGGCCCGAGTTCCCCCCAAACCTCCCAACTCCTGATCAGACACAGGAGAAGTTGATCCAGACTCTGGGGAAGATCACTGAGGTGAGCAAATCTGCCAATAAGTGCAGGACCCTCCAAAGTAGAGGAGGAACTTTGTCACACTACATATTCCTTATGATAATCAAGATTTATAGATTAGGTTGGCAGGTGTTTTAAAAATGCAAAACCTTTTAACATCAAATTCCCTCGTACTCACTAATCAAGGTTTCTCTTGAAGTCAGTGAGTAAAAAGAGATTATCAGGACTACATTATAGGTGTTATCCAAAAGAGGATTCTAAAAACAAGTCTGGCAATGTTGTCTAGTTGACAATGTTGTCTAGGCTTTCACAGTTCTTAATAATGAAACATGCAAGCATGTATTGGACAGCATCAAAAAAGGGAATGGTGTCCTTCCACTGAGGTTGTCAATTAATTGCAGCTCCATGGGTGGCAGGAAGACTGAAACCTCTGGTGCAGCTCTGGAGGTGGAAGGGGCTGCAGCAGCTGCCGCTTGCAGTTTCCCAAGCAGTGGAGGGGCTGGAGCCCCTCACCTCCGAGCCCCATGCCGGGGTGGGGGCTGAAGCCTCGTGCCACACTCCAAGAGGGGTTGAAGCCCCCAGCCCTGACCCTGTATTTGAAAATATAGTAACCCCAAAAAATATTTAAATAAATGGTGTTCAAATATTGTTTAACAGTGTGATTAAAACTGTGATTAATCACAAGTTTTTTTTTTAAATTGTTTGACAGCCTCACCTTCCACTGTTGGAACTAGCCATTGGCTGAGGCACCAAGCAGCCTAAATGAACCAGTAGTCTAATTTGGTTTGTCAGTAAGTAGGATTCAGATTCCCTTGGTATATTTTAACACAACAATAGAATAGGTGTGATATGCTACTATTCTATTGCTCTTGAGAACTAATGAGCATCTTATATATTCAGGATTCTACCTTTTTGCTACATGGACTATAAAACATCTCAACATGATGTTCACTTGTATCAAACTTATTTAAAATCACTTCATAATGCAAAAAAAAGCAAAAGCAAAGCACTACCTCTCCCATCCACAGATACACAGAAATTAATCCCTAGAATAGCTCCCACAACAACACCAAACCACACTCACCTCAACCTGTCTCAAATACTTCCTCATGCTAGTTTGGATCAAAACCAGGGCAAGCTGCCAGCATAGACTGAGTGTGTTCAAAATCTAGCATCTCTACTGATTTCAGCTCAAGGAACAACCTTTGGAGATAGAGGTGATCTCTCAAATTGACAGGTCTCAGGATGTTAGAGCTTTATATTTCAAAAACAATGCTCTAAATGGTACCTGCTGTTACAGATAACTGCTGTAGATTCTTGAGCATTTGTATTATTTGCTTCTGTTGAGATAAAAGGATGACTGTTTATAAGTGGATAGTCCCATGGTGCATGAAACATCAGTTTATTTCCTGTTGGCTGGAAGCCAGCAGAAGGAGATAGAGTGAGAAAGAAGTAGGAGAGGCAGTGACCCCTGATAGCTGGGAGAATGAACTGCAGACACACCTTTATTCAATCACAATTGTCTGTGTAGGATTCCAACATGATTGTGCAATTATGGGATTGGGAGTGCAAATGGTCATTTTGTGATTATCACCTCCATTGTGGCACCTTGATTTGAAGACTAAGAAAAAAGAAGCCCACATATAATATGGCAAATGATCTATTTATTTTATTGTAGACAGTAAACAGATAATCTGTTTAATATCATCTGCATTCCAGAATTAGAAATAACACCTGCTTTTCCTTTGTCTGTTCCACTGATACAGATGCAAATGTATTTCCTTGCTTCTTTTGGTAAGAAAAATGATGCCCTTATCTTTGTCATAGAAGACACGTTGGGAGGTATTCCAGCCTTTCCAGTTCCAGCAATTTTATTAAATTCCTAGCAGAATATGTTTAATCACTCAGCATTTAGCCCTTCTTATCATAAGTGCTGTAGATAATGTTCATAACAGCCTCTGGGACAACTAAATATGTTCTCAGTGCATATTACAGATTTTGGGATTGTTTCTACAGTTCTTAAAGTTGCAGGGAGCTTTAATGACTTTTTAAAAAAGATAAATCCCTGGTCCAGGCTATATTTTCAGAATAATTGATTTTTTTTTCTCTTAAGAAAGCCAAGGAAGCTCAAAAGCAAGATAATATATATTTCTCAGGCACATATAGTAAGAGTTGGTTAGCACAAGGCTACCAACCTTGCAACTGTAGAATGTTCCTTAGGTGCTAGGAACCCTAACCCACCTGGACAGGCTATAATACTAATGTAAATAAACACTTGTGTACTAGTGATTCATTATCAAAGTGCTGTTATAAATCCTGCTCCTCCAGTATAGCTAGCATTGAGTAACACATACACACTTGGGCTTTATTTTATTTTATGTATTTCTTAAGTATCACTTTTTTGATTGGCTTAGTCTTCCATAACAACTAGTATACAGAACATGCTTGAAAAATTTTTGCTATAAAAGTAAAGTTACTAATTGTAACCTCATAATTTGTAACTGTGTGGGCTTGTTATACACAGAGAGTTTATGTAAGGCACCTATGAAGCTTTACAATGTGGTCCACTAAGATACTCATAAATGTTAATATTATGTGACAGGTAAAGTGTTTGTCATAATAGTCCCTTTATATAATCAGTGGTGCTCAACATATTTACAGTTGTGGGCCACATATGCAGCTCTCTGTGCTATGTGGGCTATATCCACACAAGGTATATGCTATCTGTATGGCCTGAGGATGTCACATGGACCACAGCTGTGTGCTGATTGGACCATGGTTGAGAACCATTAATATATATTTGTATGTATCTATACTGATAGATATGAGAGAGAGAGTTTGAACATTTTAATTGTTCTTTTTTTGTCTTTATTGTCCAACTATCTCTAACGATACCTCGCATTATGATTGCTTAGGTTATTAATTATCTCATAGGGTTAGATTGTTGGGAATATACTTTCATTTGTACATAAGGGGCTGTATATAGTCGTCCAACCCAAAGAGGAAGTGCAGAAAGGCATTGTGATTCAGAGGCACCCTTCTAAGTCACAGCCCTTCTGGAGTTCATATTCCTTGCCCTTGGGCAAAAAAGGAAGGTCTGTCAGCTGGTAAATAGTTGGGCATAGAGTCTTGGCTTTGTATACTCTCCTTCAACTTGCTCATGAAGGGGGAGTGGCAACCACATGGAACCTGCTCTCTTCTTCCCCTTCCCTTCCCCCCGCCACCAGTATGAGTAGGGTCTTTGTTGCTGCATAGGAACAATCAACAATCTAGGTCATAATGAATATTTTGCATGCCAACAATTTAAATAATCCATTTTATTCATGCAAAAATAAATGTTTATATATTTTTAATTCACCAGCTAACTTTCTCAAAGATAGGAAAAGGCATTAGTCCAACAAAAAAATTAATTTGCTAGACTGATATTTTAGAAAGGCTGTATAATGAGCCAAAGAAGTATTAGAAAAATGAAGATCAGGAAATAATCAGATCTTGATACCTTCAAAACTCTAATTCCCCCCCAAAAAACTTTCCAGAATAAAAAATGTTCCCTGCAAATCAATGTGGCATATGACATTTCTGAAAAATGGGTTTCTTTTTGAGGAGATGATGGAGGTTGAAAATATTACTGATAATTGTGAGCTGTCTTCAGTCTTAACTACAGAGCAGTTACTATCCACCCATAGTATTATCTACAGATTTCAGACGTGTAACTCAAAGCAAATACTGATCAACACATTTTTCATTTTTTCATGATAATACGTATGAATAAGTACAGCATGGACTTAATTAGAGTAATTTGACTAAGCTGTAACCGAAAGGGCAGCAGCTAGGTGCTTGAAAACAGATGGTATTACTGATCTGAACAGATTTGATCTTGACTGATTTTCAAAGCTAAGCAACACCGGGAGTGGTTATTGCAGTAATTTGTGTGGGTGATCATAAGCTTATGTAGGCCAGAATTCACTCCTGGTGTTAGCAGGTGCAATAACTTTCAAGTTCATGGAGTTATGCTCATTCTCTCTCTTATAATGCGTATCACTGTGGTAACTGAATTTGTCCTTTAGTGTTGTTGGCTTCTCTGTATTAGCAATTGTATAGTATTGGGTTACATTCCTCCTCCTGTTATCTCTCTATGGGCTTCAGCAAAACAGAAAGTGAAAAAAAAACTATTAGCCAAAAACTCTGTAAACATTGGCTTTGGTACTGTTGTAAATTAAGCAAAGTAGAGCCTTGTCAATAATTGAGTACAGGGGGAATGTAGTCAGTTGGTGAGTGAGGATATGAGTGAACTGGCAGTATAGTAGAGCTAGGTTGGGAGGGAAGAGGTTGGGACTAGGAGAGAACAATGAAAGGATCACAGAGAGCTAGACTCTTGTTTTCTCCCAGTTTGCCTTTTCAGTAACGCATCAACATTTTTCATTCTGGGGGCACTTCTCTTCTGATGCCTCCAAACAGTGTTTCTTTTTGAATATATAATCAATCTGCTACCTGCAGCCTCCCCAATTATTTGGGGTACTAGCTGGCTCTGAATTTTGGTTTAATTAAAAAGATAAAAAACATAGCCGGGAAAGTGTGTTGGATAATCCATATTTAATTTCTGTCTATCTTTCTCCTTATACATTCACCCCTTGCTATTTTATTTCTGA
This sequence comes from Chelonoidis abingdonii, assembly GCF_003597395.2. NCBI lineage: Eukaryota > Metazoa > Chordata > Testudines > Testudinidae > Chelonoidis > Chelonoidis abingdonii. The sequence goes on from NC_133783.1 coordinate 28,493,110, forward strand.
GGTGATTGAGATATGGCTGTTCCTCCTGTGCATGTCAGGATTTAGACTTTTGGGCTGGGCCTAAATCATCATTTGCCAACTTACATAAAATTTTAAATACCTAAATAATAAAACTGAAGTAAACCATATTTTCATCCAACACTGTGGTGAACATTCTTGGCCAACAGACCTGAATTAAACTTTGCTGGGCTTGGTTTGTGATAGCATTAGTGAATCAAACTCCCATTTCATTTTGCAGCTGTTCGAAGTGGACCAACCCCTGCTGGTTTGCTTGTATGTTTCAGATTTAGAAGCTGTAACTTCTAAAGGGAACATGGCCCCTTCTTCCCCAGCATGATTCTCTCTTCCTATCTATCCAGCCCCTTGACCCTAGAAACCTCTCCAAACCTAAAGATAAAATGGAGATTCCTGAGGTAATTGTTGGGAAAAGACAAGGGATTGATGAAATAAACAAGTTAGTTAGCTGGAGAGGATGTTTATATAGGTGTTATAGTTAATACTGCATGAATATTCTATTATGTTTATAGAACATATTAGGCCTCAATCTTAGGCCATGTTTGAGTGTGGTTGAGGGCTGTAGCAAATATTTTGCGCACCTCTACCCTATAGTAATCAGATAATGTGGCGAAGAGTACAGTATAAGGGCATAGATAGACTCAACAGGCACTGTGTAGTTTCTTGTCTACATATTTTCAGATGTCATCAGCCTCCACTACTGTGTTTTCTGTCTCAGATTAATCTTTCTTTGGGGTTTTGTGGACTGAATACAGAATGCCCAATTATTCTGTAAATTAACTGACTTTTCACTTTTTAGTCTCTGCCGTGCAGAATTCCCAATATTCACAAAAGGAGAAAGAAAAAAGGTTGTGAGGTGGGGGAAGAGAGGAGAAAGAGTGTGAAATAATAGTTCATACCTTTCAGAGGAAATGTGTGGTGTTAATTTTTCTTTGTTTCTGCTAGCAAATGCAGTTTGGTTTATAGAAACAAACATGAAACAGACTGTGCAGTTTAAAAAGCCTCTGGGAACTTGGAACTTTCGTAGTCTGATACGAGATGAGAAAGTGATTTCCACTAACAATGCCTTGTTCTCTTCCTTTCATTCAATATAACTGTGTATGTGATGCAGACAGTCTAGCAGACTTTAAATAGCCATTACATCACTGGACAGTGCTACTGTCAGATTCTGGTGGATACGTTTTTGTTGTTTGATTTTTTTTAAACGTAATTATCAAGTAGCAAATAGGCAATACATAGAGTGATAGATTCTGAGAAGTTAGGATACTGAATTACATATTGGAGGCTTGGGAGATTTTAAAAAGTCATATAATGGTTGCTATTAACATTTCCTACTTCGGTAATGCATAAAATTACTGTATTCTGGGGAAATTACTGTAAGGTCATATATATACAGCACAATTATTCTTTCATTTACCACATAATGGTTTCATTCCATTGACTTTAGATGAAGTACCTCTGATGCACACTGCTGGAAGTAAGGATATGGCTACACTAGAGCAGTTGGTGGATGCTCTGAAAAATTGGGTGGAAAATCAGTTCACCTTGAACTTAATCTGAAATTGGAAATTTTAATGCATAAAAAAGGGGTATTCAAACCTGGATCTCGCACATTCCAGGGGAGTGCCCTAATCACTGGGCTAAAGGTTATAAAGGCATGAAAAGTGGCAGTAGCATCACCCTTCCTCCCCCTCCTTGCTGTTTTGTGAATGGCTGAAATTATTTGTTAAATTTGCAGATAACTTTAGGTCAGTCAGAACTGCATTTTTCATCAAATAAACTATTCATCAGGAAAATGTCATGCAGTTCTAGTCTACTCAGAAAAAGCTGTGGCTGGTTTAGCCTAGCTGAGCTAACTTGAATCCAACTAGTGCAGGTAACAATAGCAGTGAAAATAACTCAGTGTGGGCTTCAGAGCAAGCTAATGAGGCGAGTGTGTGCCCAGGGTCCATGCTATGTTTACACTACCCATGCTGATGCCTCACTTGGGAAAGCTAGCCGATGTACGGCTTTTACTGTGTAGACATGACCTGAGAGGAGAATCAGGTCCAAATTTGCATGTGAAGGAAGGAGCTCATTCCTGGTATGAAGGTACTTAAAATTGGACAGAGCTGTTTTTGTCTCGCTTCTCCATGTCTAGTTATTCTCAGCAGAAATCAAAGTTTTATCAGCAGTTTTTTGTGTGTGACTATTCTCAACACACTCTCTCTCTCTCTCTCTCTGGCACTGAGGGAGTCTTTTCCTAGAGATTTAAGCTCAAAGTCATTGTTCCTAATATCTTATGAAGATCCATGAAGGACTGCTATCAAAGAAAAACAAAATGCAAAAATTCCCAAGGTTTGAAGGCAACTTCAGATGTGGAACATGAGATAGGATTTATCTGGGATCTTTTGATGAGAGCAACCAATAAGGGGGAGTTTAGAGCTGAAAATATTGCCCAAAATATTGCCCATTTAAATAAGTAAGCGCAAACTAAGTATAAATCGTGATGTCTACAATAACAAAGGACAAATAACTCAGTTTTACTTTCAGTTTTTAATCAAATAAGCTTTACTTTTTAAATTAGGGATTTTTAACGGATTATCATATTTTAAGAAATAGATTTATATACTCTTAACACCAGACGGGATAATTATGATTATCTACTGACCTCCCATATAGCACAGGCCATAGAACTTCCCCAATATAATTCCTGGAGCATATCTTTTCTAAAAAAAAAAAAAAAAAATCCAATCTGGAATTAAAAATGGTCAGAGGAGGGAGAATCTACCATGACACTTGGTAAATTGTTTTAATGGTTAATTACTCTTACCATTAAAAATACAACGTGACCCGATATAACATGAATTCGGATATAACGCGGTAAAGCCGTGCTCCCGAGGGACGGGGCTGCGCACTCCAATGGATCAAAGCAAGTTCGATATAACACGGTTTCACCTATAATGCAGTAAAATGTTTTGGCTCCTGAGGACAGCGTTATATTGAGGTAGAGGTGTATATGCCTTAATTCCAGTTTGTCTTTATGATGACAAATCTACTCTCTAGGTGCATGTTAAAAGTTGTTTAGGACAAAGTTTTTTAAAAAACTGACACACATGACACCTATACACACTCCAATTATAAAATCCTTATGAAATATGAACTTCATCATGAATAAATAATTTTACCTTTTATTATGGCATTTTAATTATGTTGACAGAGTTTCACACATGCAGTCCTTTTCAGATGTTGAATATTGTATTCAATTAGGGTTGTGTCAATCAAATAGTAAATATTGCTTTAAGTTTGAAAAAAAATGCCATTCATTATTACAGTATTTTCAGGCATATATATATTCATTCCATATTCTGGCTGGGATGAGAAGCCGAAATGCTAAAATATCTATCTTCCCTTCCTCATCTGCCTACCTTTTAAAAAACCATGCCTGTATCTTTTCCCTTCTTTCTCTTGCCCAGAGATTGCTAAAGAACTATCCACCTGTTTTACCTTGGTGTGCACCTGCATCAGGGCAAGCACCAATGGACGTTTGGACAGTCTGACCTTGCAGTGCAGGAGAAGCACAAAGGGGTCAGAGTAGTGGGCCAGCATCTGGCCCATTGTGTGGGCGGCTTTTCTTCTAGCATTTACAGCTGATCTGAAAACACAAACTAGCAAAAATCTTGCAGAAATTCCTGTTTTTGTTTGATTTCCAACCAATTATGTAGACTTGAGGGATTAGATTAGGTTTGAATAAGTATTTTTTTTGTGTGTGATTAACTAAAACTCTTAACTTTGTGAGTTTAAACTACCATTTTAGCTATCAGCTAAAGTGTCAAATTAAGGCACATTAGGGGATGGTGTGAATGTGACATCATATTGCCCCAGAGGGAGTTTAAGAAGGGTTCTGTACCTCTTTGATGCACAATCCCTTCCAGATTCCCTTATGCACACAGGGAAGTGTGGAAGCCTTCTCTTAGGACGACCTCAGCTTACTCTTTCCTTCCTGAGCCCTTTGGGATGATGTGAGCCCTCAGGGATGGACTGGTCTCTGTGCTTTTTGTTCCTGCTCACTGCACAAGGGGCAGGGACATTCTGTTCCTCTGTCTTTTGTTCTCTTGATACGTTTTTTCATATGGTAGCCCTGAAAGAAACTTGATCTCTGTAAGCAAGTAGCCATATATTACAAATTTGGATTTTATAGTATTTTGTGACTTGTTAACTCTCTCCTTCATTTACAGTTAGAATTTTAAGGAAACTCACCTTTCACTTAAATCTTACATAGTACAGCAGAGCTTGAAAGAAGTAGGCCAGCTTTCTTTCTTTTGTAGGATATATACTCTTTATTGGTTAGGGAATTAAGTAATTTTTTTGACACTGATAAACAACTTAGTCTTTATTGAGTGTGCTTGTTTTCTTTCAGGCTGTGTATTCAATGAGTTTGTATGAAAATTCTGTATATTGGCAAACAGCGCAGGGAAAGTTTCCCAGTGTTTGTCCTTGTAGCTAGCAAACAATTAGGACTTTCCTTGAAAGGATGACCTTTTTGGATGACTACCCACTGAAGAGTAATTGATTAAAAGGTTTCTTTATGTGAAAGCAATGTATTTTTTTAAGAACTGAATTTCAACAATGAAAACATGAAAATCTTCAATAGTTTATTCAGGCTGTGACCTTGAATGTTTCAGAAGTTGTTTAAGGTTTGGCAGGATCTTGTAAAACTTTCCTGGAATACTAGATTATTTGTAGCATGATGCCTTGGGGTTATATAAATTATTAGAGCAAAAACCAAATGCTGCATAAAAGAAGAAAATTAGAGATTATGTAAATGAAGTTCAAGGATTTATATTAAAATAATGTTAACTATCTAAAACAAGATGTCATTCTAACCATTACAAATGTAGTATGCACAGGTAGTGTGAGCTCTCACAGTGCATTAACTTATCTAACCTGTATGGGGAAGTGGTTATGCACTGAAGACCTTGTGTATAAAATATGGGAAAAAATCTAAAAGTGAATAAAAAACAGTTTCCCTTTCTCCAATGACAATAGCAATGTAAAACACAGGATCATACTTGGTTAAAAAAGTCCCTTGTATTGTGTGTATTGCTGTCAGCGTTTTGACTTCGCGCATCATAACAGAATTTCAGAACATATTCACTTCCCTCCCAACCTCCCCAGTATTGTTGCCCTAAAGCCAACCAGTATATATTCATGCATACAAAAAGCTATGTTAAAATAGCATCAATGCTGAGAAGTCATGCACTCAGGAATTAGGAACTGCTAGAATTAAGGTTGCTTAATAACTTCTCTGTGTCTATTGTATTGTCTTTAGTTACGTGATCACATTTTTTACCCAGGATCCTGCCTCACTGAGTTCACAGGATGAGTCTTGGATATGTAGTTAATGTAGCTGTTGTCTGTAGCATCCCCTGCCTCATTTGTTACAGAAGATGGAAGATGTATAACTAATGAGGCAGGGGATTGCAGGAGAAGAATGGTCTTGTGGTTTAAGTAGTTGAGTGCTGTCCTGGAACAATTAGCTTCTATCCCTACTCAGTGCAGAAATTAGTGTGTGTGATTCTTTAACTTGTCTTACACTGGATGTCCAACTAGATGATCCTAATGGTCCCCTTTGGCCTTAAAATTTATGAATCTCAGGAAAAATGGGGAGATTTATTTAACACGAGAAAAACAATGTACTGTGTATACTCAATCATAAGCCAGTTCGTTTATAAGCTGACCCCTCCCCAAGATGGATAAGTAAAAATGGAAAATTTTTATGACCCGTTCATAAGCTGACCCTATAATTCAGTGGTCAGCAAACTTTGGCTCCCAGACCATCAGGAGAAGCTGCTGGTGGGCTGAGAGTGTTTGTTTACCTCGTGTCCACAGGCACGGAGGTAAACCTAAGTAAGCAAAGTATCCCAGTGCACCAGCTGCTTACTCTGATGGACTAGGACAGCAACTGGTGGGGAAATTTTTTTGGGGGGGAGAAGCTAGGGCTTAGGGGAGTAACTCCTATGACCACCCCCCGCATGACCCCACCCCTAACCTGTGACCCCCACATCCCTTCCCACATTATCTGGGGAGGGCCAGGGGAGGATGTCTCTGGCCTGGCTGTAACTGCTCCGGCAGGCTGGGCAGCACGGCTGCAGCCTGCTCTGGTGGGCCAGACTGGGAGGCGCCGCCGCAGCATGTTCCAGCAGGCTGGGCCGGATGGCACGGCCACAGCATGCTCCAGCAGGCCAGGCGATGCGGTCACAGCCTGATCTGGGGGGTGAGGCCGAGCAGCATTGCTGCAGCCAGCCGGAGCTGCAGCTGCTTTGGAGGTTGGGGAGAGAACAGCGTGGCCAGAGGTGGAGAGACTCTAGCCCTGCCTCTTCCCTTCTGGCTCTGCTGGCTGTGCTACCTCTTTTGGGGGGAGGGGATGTGTCCCACATTTTCCTCCCTTTACCCACTCATAAGCCAACCCCCTTCTCTGGTGCTTCCCTTTTTTACTAAAAAAATTCAGCTTATGAATGAGTTTATATGGTAATTGTTTTCTTTATCCTTGTTTTCAGAATTGACCAGATTCTTTTTTGCTGATTGATTTTTTCCCCCGAAAATTCAGCCTGAGGCAGATGCCAAGGCATAGAAAATTTCACACTGCATGGTTAAAGTTTGGCAAAGTTTTAGACAACTGAAAACAGTGTCTTATAATGGAAACTGTCAGGCAAACTTAAGTATATTACTGTACTATCTATAATGTCTTAAATGGCTATAGAGCCTTCATCTTGGTGAATTTCAAAGTGCTTTATTATAATCTATTTATACAGGCAGAGTGGTCCTTACTATCTTTAGACTAAGAGACAGCTATAGAACCTCTCAATTTAACGTCAGAGCAACCAGTAAGTAATTTATAATGACAGTAAGTAGAACGAGAGGGAACCATATGCAACTTAACGACATATCACAGACTTAAAGCCATCTTTGTACAGTATTCCTAGTTCTTTTCTATAGCTGGAATGCCATGCTCAATAAAGATACACAACAGGTTAACACAGGAAATTAAGAATATTGTATTCAGTTGAAATTCAGTGGGAATTTAGGTTGGAGAAAAGTTAGTGCAGGTACCGTCCCATATGTCACTGAAACATATCCATTCCGGTTTTCTTTGCTTCCTAAGGAAATAATGACTTCTGATTCTTAATTGAAACAAGTTAACAGCATAATATAGGGCTTGATCCTGCAAACACTTAAGCAAATGATTAGTTCCATTGAAATCAATGGGATTGCTCACGTCATTATTCATGAGTGAGTTACAGCAGCCTTAAGAGGTCTATCTCTAGCAAAAATGCAAGTTCTGCTTCCCCCAAAAAGTTAGTTACACACCTCTCACTGCCCCCCGCCATATCTGCTGCTGTTATTGCTGTCAAATGGTCTGAAAGAAAGTCTCAGGTGAGAATGATAGAGAGTAAATCATAATCTGGGATCAGTGTAGTTGTAGCCATGTTGGTCTCAAGTTCCTATAGAGACAAGGTGGGTGAGGAAATAACTTTTATTAGATCAAATTCTGTTAGTGAGAGAGACAAGCTTTCAAGCCACATAGAGCTGCTCTTCATGTCGAGGAATGGAACTCCCGGCGTCCCAGCAAAATGCAACTGCTAGCAGCAAATATTTTCTGCTAGCATTCGCAGAACAGATATCTCCAATGGCTGGTGACAGAACAGTAGATGGGGAGGGCTCTGAGTTACTACAGAAAAAGGTTGTGCCCACATGCTCAGGGTATAAGTGATCACCATATTTTGGGTTGGGCCGGCTTCCCCAGCAGTGATTTAAAGGGCCCGGTGCTCCAGCCACTGTGGGATCCCCAGTCCCTTTAAATCACCACCTGAGCCTGGCTGCCAGAGCCCTGGCAGGGATTTAAAGGGCCCGGTGCTCCAGCGGCTGTGGGGAGCTGTGGGCCCTTTAAATCACCGCTGGAGCTCTGGCAGCTGGACTTAGGTGGGGATTTAAAGGGTGCGGGGCTTGCTGTAGTGGCCAGAGCCTCTGGCCCTTTAAATCACCTCCTGAGCCTGGCAGCTGGAGCCCTGGGGCTCCTGCAGCCGGGCTTGGGTGGTGATTTAAAGGGCCCAGGGCTCCACACGAATTCGGATATAATGCGGTAAAGCAGTGGGGCTTGGGTGTCGCTTTAAAGGGCCCGGCCCCCCTGCTGCTTTACTGCGTTATATCCGAATTCACGTTATATTGGGTCATGTTCTATTGGGGTAGAGGTGTGTATAGATAGATAGAGATATATATACACACACACACTTCCTACTGTATTTTCCACTGCATGCATCTGATGAAGTGGGCTTTAGCCCATGAAAACTTATGCTCAAATAAATTTGTTAGTCTGTAAGGTGCCACAAGTACTCCTCGTTCTTTTCACTTTGTGAGAAGTGTTCTCCCATAGGTGATGTGATGTTTTTGTCTTCTATCATTTTCCTGTGAGAGTTCATTTGAGAGCATAGTGATTTTCTGGTTTCACCCACATAGTTGTTTTTGAGGCATTTAATGCACTGGATGAGGTACACTACATGTGATTGGCATATCACATTGGTTTATCACATTGGCACATCATTGGTTTTACATCCTTTGTTTTGGCAGGGTCTGGTGCTGCTTTGAGTTGGTCTACCCTGGTCTGTGGGGAGCTTATTTCTGATGTGCTTGGAAGAGTTGGGGGGTTATTTGAAGGACAGAAGTGGAGGTTAAGGAAAGATTTCGTTCAGAATGGGGTCCCCATCGTTTATGAATTGTAGTAGTTTGATTATATTTTTTATGGGTCCCAGTGTGGGGTGGTAGGTAACAATTATGGGTGTGCTGTCAGTGGGTTTTATTTCTGTATTGAGGAGGGTTCTCTAGGAGTGTTTGCGTGGCCCATTACATGATGCAATCTACTTCTCTGGTGGAGTGTCCTTGTTCGGTAATGGTTGTTTTAAATGTGTTAAGGTGTATATCTTGGATTTTGTCTTTGGAACATACTCTGTGGTAACTGAGTGCCTGGCTGCAGATAAGATTTCTTGGTGTGTTTGGGGTGCACAGGATCTAGGAATGTAGGTGTCGTGATCCGTGGGTTTCTTGTATGTGGTTGTCTGTAGAGTTCTATTATGGAAGCTGATTGTGGTGTCCAGGAAGTAGAGAGAAGTAACTTGCATGATAGAAAAGGTGCTTAAAGTGCTCCTCTCAATGACCCAGCTAGATTTTCACTGTATTATGTTTTTGCCATTTTAAGCACTGAAGTCTTTAGCTAATCTTGAGAATAATTCTCTGGTATAACTAAATATTACTGTTCACATTTTACAGATGAGAAAACAGAGTCAACGAAGGTTGAATAACACGTTGTCAGACTCAGGAGTGGAACTTGGGAGTGCCTACATTCCACTCCTGTGGACAGTTCACTAGGCCACTGTGTGTCTGGATAATGTAAATGACTTTATTACAAGGAAATCTGTCTATCAGAAATATTTCAAATGCATGCATCATGGTACCTAAGCATTGGTTTGAATTTTGTTCTGGGCACATTTTTCATATTGTTATTTGAATTCATAATGTTTCACAAAATGAGTTTGTATTAATTTTCGGCATATTTTGAAGTATTAATGTGTTCAACAGCAATAATTTAGAAGCTAATATCTGACATGATATTGATGAAGGTGTTATTTTTGACTTTGGTCTTGCAAACACTTAACTTGATTACTATGGGTAATCCCATATCAATGGGACTACTCACAGTAGTAAAGTTAAGTATGTACATATTTTGCAGAATTAGGGACTTTATCAGGATATATTATTTTTAAGATAATATAGTTTCTTTAAAGAAAAACACAATAGAGACAGTTTTTAGTTTTGCATAGTTAATTTTACATTGCACAAAAGATCTGTCCTTATTATTGCATTATATATTTACATGCATGCACATTATTTCTTTGGCATTCAAGTAAATGTCCACTATAGCAAAATGTTTTTGTACTAAATCTGAAGAACTGCAAGCAGACTTTGTAATTTATCAGCTCTAATTTCCCTAATTTTCATTTCAGACACGAGTGAACCCCATCAATGTCACTCCACCAATAGAAGCTATAGATCAGGACAAAAACATCCAGCCTCCTTCTGATCGACCACACATCCTCTATTCCATCCTACTTGGTTGGTATCTGCTAATCTTGCTATCATTCATAGTCATTGTATTAGGATCAGGAAGAGAAAGACTAAGTAGGAAAGCTGAAACACAATAAAAGATTCATGTTGTAGTTGGTAAATATTGTTCTACTCAACAACATGTTTATTGCAGTTCTGGTATTTTATTTCGTTTTGGATTGTTAACTATATTGTTATTTATTTAGATTAGATTGTCAATCTTGTGCTTCATCCAGTGAAAATAAGGAAGCAGTCAAGGAAAATATGGAAGATGCTTATCCACACCCTCAGTTAGACTGTGTTCCAATTCTGCTGAGGAATAGCTAGGGAAGATAATAATAGTAATCCTTGGCTCTTATTGACAGGCACTAACACAAACTAAGTCTTTGTCTACATTACAAATGCTTTGCTGGTACAGATATACTGGGTCCCATATTGTTGAAGTAGCTTATTCCGACAGGAGTTTTGTCGGCATAACACTGCTTCCTTGAATGACATTAGGCAGACCCACAAAAGCACTTGATTTCTGCATAACTATGTCCACATTGGGGCATAGGTGCAGGAACTAGCGGTGCTGGGGGTGGTTTCCATCCTATGCAGGGTTCACAGTTTGGTTAAATGGCTCTCAGCACTCCCACTATACAAATTGTTCCAGCACCCCTGCACCTGGGGGTTTTGCCAGCATAACTGTATCAGATAGGAGAATGGTTGACAAAACTTTGTAGTGGAGTGTCAAAATTGTCAGGGGATGGCAACTAGGGTGAGTTTCCTCTCAAAGCTAAATTTGAACTTTTCTGCACAGAGAAATTTGGTGTCGTCTTGGTGTCATACACCTACTCTTTATTTTGTTGTATTTAAGGTTGTAGCCTGCCCCTTTTCCTCCCTTGCATCAGATTGTCTTCATTGTCCATGGTCTCCTTGGGCCCTGGATGAATGCAGTTCAAGAAGGAGTTCATGGAGACACCCCCTCTCTTTATTGTGGAGGACTTACACTGTGTCATTTAACTCTCTCCCTCTCCCTTTTGGACAGATAGGAACAAGTTTCCCCAATTTTTCCATGAGCTGATAGGAAAAAGAGCCATCTCCAGCCAAACCTGCCCTCCCCACAACACAAAGTCCAAGGGCATACTCCCCTCTGTGATGTTCCTCTGATCCATCTTTGTGGGAACTGAGAGATTATAGGGTTCACAGAAACAGATGTCACATGCAATTTGCTTTTATAACCATCAGGTGACTTTTAGGGAAGAAAGAAGAGTGGGGTGGTGCAGTTTTAAAATTCAAACTTATAATGGGAAGATAGCTTACCACTGAAACATAATAAAGCATACAAAAGTAGACCCTATTTTGAGTCTCTAAGGAGGGGGGAATAAAACAGTAATTTTAGTAGTAGTCTTTATTTTTGCTTTTGTCTTCAAAAAGGAACCTTTTTACATCTTAAATGTGCCTTTTGCTGGTATAGCTTGCAAACTCTGCTACTGGGTATTTTAAATAAGTTCACAATAAGCACAATGATATACACTGGTGAATTAGAGAGCCTTCATCTGGAAAGGAGTGGAAGTGGCTTATTCAGCAAATTTAGTAAGATCTATGAAAATGCAGGCTGATATGCTAAGTTTTTGGAGCACTATTTCAAACATATAATTGAAATGAATTATCTGTTGGTCCTTCCTTCCAGGTGTTTCTCATCACATGGCATTTCCCCCACTGTAAACCAAAATGTACATCTCCCACATAAACATTGTAAAATTTCATGTTAGTGTTATAAATTACTTAAACTAGAAGTGCTGTACCATGAATTGAGAGAATGCTATTTTTTACTAATTAGATAATAACTGAACATTTTATAAATTTCCTACGTTTTTTCTTGTGGTCTATTGAGTTACAGTCCTACATTTGCACCATGACAGGCTGAGTTACAGTCTGCAGTTAGGTCACTCTGACCATTATCCAAGTTATTGTGTTCAAATAAAAAAATCACCTAATTTTCCAGTTAGAACTAAGAGTTATTAAGAGACAATTTTCTCTCAGAGAAGCTTGTGATTCTTAAGTCCTCTTGCTTTAGCATATGGTTTTACTACAGATTTAACCTGGGCTGTTACTTGGGTGTTGCTCCCAAATCTCTTCAGCCCCACACACAAGCTTTTGACCAGAATTTAAGGGTGCTTTTAAATCAAACTAGCTGACCCACCCTAGGGTAAAGGCTAAAGTCTACAGAACTAAAGTCTACAGCACTGTAATGCTTGATTTCTGATTGCATAACATCTGGTATCCTGACATTTGAAAACCTGACACTTGGAAACATTTTACATTCATTGACTATCAGGAATCTAACCATATTTCAGTAGACATGATAGGTCTACATATACCCACTGACCCAAACTGTGTGTAGCTAAGGAATAATTTTACTCCTGCCTAATGCATTTTTTTCAATCAGGCCTATCTTTAATAAGATAAATGAATAAATTATATGGTCAGCTGGTTTCCAATAGATCAGGGATGGCCAAACTGTAGCTTGTGAGCCACATGCAGCTCCTTTATTGTAACAGTGCTGCTCACAGACCCTCCCATGTTCCCCCATTCTTCACCTACCAGACTTGGGGGAAGAGGGGGGAGTTTGAGACCTCTGTCTTGCAGCGGGGTGGTGGGATATGGGCTTCTGCCAAGCAGGGAGGGGGGCCTAGGGACTTCAGCCCCATGGGATGCATCTGCTAGGGCTCTGGGCTTCAACAAGAGTGGGGCTGAAGCCCTGAGTCCTGGCAGGCACCCCCTGCTGGGCTGAGGCCCTGAGCCTTGGCATGCACCTCCTGTGGGGCTGAAACTCCGAGTCCCAATAGGCACCTCGCATGGAGCCGAAGTCCCAAGCCCTGTCAGGTGCTCCCCGGCTCTGCAGCTTCTGAAGATTGTTGTATGTGGCTCGGAGGGTCAGTAAGTTTGGCCACCCCTGCAATATATAGTATTGCACATTACATAATTTAATGATGCTGCCAATCATTTAAACTATTATTGAAGAATTCTTAGTTTCTCTATATACTAGAAGTACCACATGACATACTAACTGCACATTCACATATGTCAATAATGAAAACACTCCTGAAGTATTCATGTAGTATATAAGGATTTCAAATAAAGCCTGCATAGGATTTTGATGGGGGTAGTCTGCCCTCTTAAGCATAGTAATGCCTAGCGGTCAGTGAACCTTATTCCCTGGTATGGTCCCTTTAAGATTTTGAGAGGTGTGCAAGGACCTAGGAACTAGGAGACTGAAGACTAGAGAGGGAAGGGGTTCTAGGAATAAGTAGTGTTTTGGGGAGAAAAGTATTACTGTTTCCTTAATGGCCCAGGACCAGGAGCCTTGCAGAATATATGGGACAAGGTTCCCCTCTCTTCCCAGCTAATTGGGATGAGCTTTGGGAAGTGGACCATCATATATGCTGCCTTCTCCCTCATAGAAGATTAATACCACCAGGAGGAGGTTGGACTGCTGAAGCATCCCAAGTATGAAGGTAAAGAGACTGACTGGGGGAGAGGGGCCAGCAGGAGGAGAAGCTGGTTGAGTCCCTGGAGCTGATCTAATGTACAATCCAGCTGCAGGAGACCTGGAAGGCTCCTGGGTTAAAGTGAGACAGAGAGACTGTTTAAAGTATAAGCTAGGTCCAGGAGGAGAGCTGGGGAGAGGGGACAGAAGGACACAAGGGGATGCTTAAGGGCAATGCCCCACCATCAGGTTAAACACTACTTTCACAACTGTCAAAAAGGACCCATAATTTACATGCATCATAAATGAAACTTAATTTTTGTACAGTCTGTTTTCACCTAGAGAAACATACATTATAATAAATCTCCATTGGTGTATACAATCAGATTATCCTCACTTACACAACCTTTATACAAGATAGCTCCCCTGACTATATTACTGTTACTCCAGTGTAAATGAGAGGAGAAACAAGATCATAGGTATTTGTTCCCCACTGATACTTTTATAACTATGTATTTTATAAGCATTTTATAAAATTGTAGACTCTTCTTCAGTATTGCCAAATCCAAGCATTCCAATATCATGAATCAAGCCCTAAAAAAAGTCATAATACTTGCTTTAAAATCATGATTAAAAAAAGTTTGTTTTCTTTTAATTCTCTTCTGGTTTCTGAGCCATTATGGTGCACTTGCTTCATGATTTTAAGCTTTCCTCCACAACCATGGGATCTAGAAATCTGCTGAGATTTTCAAATAGTCTGTTCCTTCCAGTAGATGGAGTTTTTAGAAAAAACACAACAAATGTCACAGGACTTACAATAAAATCTCAAGATCTGGCAAAAGCTCTTCTTTCTCCATCTCCATATAGCTAGTTGCTCTCAAAGTCCTTCCTTACTACTTCCCATTTAATTCCTCCAAAATTCTCCCTCTCTTTACTGTCCCCATTGCAGCAACCATTGTAGAAACTATTGGTTCAAGCTCCTCATCCTTACTTACCATGTCCAATATCATTTTCCACCCCTTCTATCATATATCTTTGGTCTTGTTTTACCTCAGGGACACTTGTGCGTTCTGCATTCAATCCCTTTGCTTCCTGCTTTCATCATCTTTCCTCTGTCTAAGCTTCAAACCTAACATTCTGCTTCCTGTGCCTAGAGCAACCTATCAGTTATTATTTGCTGAACACCCAGACCTGCTGGAGGTTCAGCACTTTTGAAAATCAGGCTACTATTTGTAGATGTTTAAATATTGGTATAGGAGCTTAACTTTAGGCACTCTTTTTAAAACAGAAAATGGCTTAGGTTTATAAACTTGACCTTTATGAGTCTTGTGTGAAAAATTGGAAATATTTTTTATTAATATGGTGTGTGATTGATTGTTTAATGTCAAAAGGGTTCTAAAGTAACGAAGCAGGGAAAGCAAAATAATCACACAGATAAGACTCCAAGAGGAAACAATGGGAGAGCTGTTTATTGTGGGATACACCTTCCTTTGCTCCCCTCCAGGTGAGAATGATGTACACTTCCCAAGGTTAAGTGCAGGATCAAAGTAGGATCCTAAACTAGAATAAGACCCCAGTCCTAGAAAAGGAAGGGGATTAAGTGTGAGTGGCCAGAGCATAACTAGGTACTATCAGGGAAGCAAGAAGACCCACAGAGACAGAAGGAGTATGCTGCTAGCAGGACAGTCTGCTGCTCCAAGCACAGGGAGAGAGGTAATTAGACTGTATGAAATGTACCAAAGCATGCAAAGAAAACATTAAGAGTTTGGTAAGAGGAAATATTCATATATTGAAAACATAAGCCTTATTATTTTTACCCTTTTGCTCCAGGTGCTTTATAATGTTGGGTAAATGAATAACTGATAGTTTGTTTTGAAGGTGCTGTTTCTGTGTCCAAAGGGAAGCTTACAGGTGCCAAACTCAGTCAGATCTGTTACATTGACATGGTTATGTTATGGAGGCTGTCACCCAGAGATCCAGTCCCCAAGTGCTTGAACTGCTCAGAGAGAAGGTTGAAAATACATCCTCCTGTGTGTCTGAGCCTTTGTTTCTCTTCCAGTCTGGTTCTCTCTCGTGTGTGGTGGATGCCCGACTTCTCCTCTTGTAAAGAGTTTGCGGCTACGCTGGAGACTAAGCTAGTGCCCTTAAGGCTGGCTCTGATATTTTCAGTCTTTGCTCTCCAGACACACCTCTAGGATGAAATACCTATTTTCATATATGGTACAGAAATACCTTGCTAGTGACAAATACAGATACAGTGATAAGTTATTAAAGAGCACCGCCACACCTTTCACAGAGGGATCCAGTGAATAATCCATGTATGAATACTATAAATATAAATATTTTAGATACTTAAAATTATATATACACACAAGTAACTGATATGTAGTATATACAAGGTACAGTGCATGGTAGTGTGGTGTGAAGTTTTTATCATCACTTGTTTAAAATGGCCAGTATAAGGTATTAGTTGTCTTACCACTGATTACTATGGCCATCTCGAACAATTCAAATCTTTATAATGTATTATATCAATACTTGTTTTGTTTGTGGGTAAGTGTGTATATATATGTGTACAAATGTATATAATATTTTACATATATTATGTCCATCTCCTGTGAATTAAACATTTAACTTGTGTACACTGTTTTCCATTAAATTTTTTTGTAGTTTTGTTACCAGCATTGGGAGCAACTGATTTTTCTGGATACTTCTATCTATAGCATTCATGCTATTCACTCTCTCTTTCTTTTTGACATAGATGAAAGTGCCTATTCAGTACAAGATACTGCTTTTTCTATATACTATAACAAAGATGATCAGGGTGGATTTTAGCTCACACATCGAGTTTCTTTAGACACTGTCAGAGTTGATAGCTTTCACTCCCTGTGGCAAGGCTCTTAAAAGGGTAGAATTTCCATAATGGAGCCCAGGGCTCCTGCAAAATTCTAGCTCTGCAATAGGTTTTAACTTTTGGAGAAACATAATTTCCTATACAATAAAGCCTGTAGATCACCACTGTGTATGGATCTGTACAGTGCCATTTAACAGAGGCAAACG
This sequence comes from Chelonoidis abingdonii, assembly GCF_003597395.2. NCBI lineage: Eukaryota > Metazoa > Chordata > Testudines > Testudinidae > Chelonoidis > Chelonoidis abingdonii. The sequence goes on from NC_133783.1 coordinate 28,509,797, forward strand.
TTACCAATAATTTTGTTAATCCCTTCAGCATGTGCAGTACTCCCATAATAAACCTTTCTGGAGCACTTCGTAATCTGTGGTGAAAAAGTGCTGGTTTTGTATTCTGCCAAAGCTGTAATTCAAGTACTACCTTTTTTACCTCAACCTTTTCACCTCTGCATACCTCTTTTTTTTCTAAATCCTAAAAGCAAAAGCTCTGTAAGTAGAAAGTGACTCCATTATATTGTGTCTGCACCAATTTGCAGACCTGCACATGGTTACCTTTATGCACTTTGAGTGTCCCAGTGAAGTTAATGGGACTTCTTATAGTGCATAAAGTTGAGTACATGTGTAAATATTTGCACAATGGGCCTAACCTATCACTTAGCAGTTGTTTACTGAGTCCAGCAGTGAGATATTTTCTTCTTTTGTTTATCTGATCCTACCATTCTAAAATACCTTTTAAAAATGGAAAATCACTCTTGAGTGACTCTTCACTCTGTTTTGTACAGTACTAAGTATATTGATGGTATTCAGTAAATAAAATAATGGAGTGCAATATTCAAACGTTGTTATTCAGTAGTAAACTGAAATATTTGTTTAGGTGTAAGTGCTATCTCTTAGGAACTGGGCTAAAATCGATTATGTCCACCACAGATGAAACAAACATGTTTGCTCTCAACTGACTCACAGGTGAATAGTTGTTCTCATCTCAAACAGTCATAGGACTTGGTCAGGGAAAACCTCTGGGAGATGGCTAAAAAGGAGATTTGTGTCATATCTTTGGAAAATGGGGTTTAATATGAGACGAACAGAAAGCTGGGACAATCTGAACTCCTGTGCCTTCACAATGGCTCAGAGTTGCTTATTCTCTGCAGCACAGCTTCAACAGTTATGCTCTCAAGGTTTCTGCAGTTGACTGCTACACTAGTGCCCCTTCTCCCCCTTAAGAGGAATCCTCACCCTGTGAGTCGGGTATGGAAATGTGAACACCTTTTGGCTATATAATGTCCACAGAGAATTCTGATGGGGAGCAGGAGGAAAAAATGTACATATGCCACTCTGGACCTGCCCTGCTTGTTCCTTCTGTGGTCCAACCCTTCCTGTGGTGATACCAACCAGTATAAGAGGACCTAAGCAAAGCCTGAGGGAATGTGAAGGGAGATGCTGCCATGAACTTTACTGAGACCTCTTTCCATGCAGAAGAATGAAGTCCATGTATTCCCTTTTTGCACAGATCTCAGTGACACAGTCAGACACACCATTTGTCACACCTGGTAGTCTCCTCTCATAAAGGGAACAAAAGGAATGTTCAAGGTCATAAGTGATGATGTTTTAGTGACATGGTCAATAATGACCTTCCATAAGCTTTATTCTAACCAGTGCTATTAGATGCTCTTTCATGAACACTGACTATAAATCCTCAAATTTATTTAAAAAATGTGAAAACAGCTGTTTTTCAACTTTTGAAAGTTACAAAAGAAATTATTCTATTTTTATTAGTTTTGTGCAGGATCTGTTCTCTCTTTCTCATATACTGCATGATCTTTTTACCCCTTTACTAATTGAATTTTATTTTATTCCTTTGTTGGTTAATGAGTGAAGTAAATATACTATTTAAATAAAGCTGTTACACACAGTACTTATTTCTCTCAATTATGTTTTCAAACCTCAATATCTTTTTGCAGGGACTCCTGAGGATTATCCACAATACTTCTGTATGAATCTTACAACAGCTGTACTCAGTCTCCTAAAGCCAGTAAACAGGGATTTACACCAGAAATTTGATTTGGTTATTAAGGTAATTTCAACTGAGTTCTCATTTCCATATGCTTGAGAAACTGCTTAGCAATGAAATCTCTGGAGAAAATTGTGGATATGTTCTTTTTTTTTTGGTAGTTAATAAACAGATCACTTCTAGTAAAAAAGGTAAGGTGCACTTTTGAAAAGGAACTATTTAGGGTTCATGATCCTTTACAAATGTTTACTATTTTTTGTTATAGTACAAGCAAAAAAGTGCAACTTGTATGTTTGTTTTTATCAATATAGTTGAGACAAAAGGGTTTATGCATTTTATATTTCACATTTTTCCACTTAATTTAAACTTTGTAAGTATATCTAATATGTATACTCAGGAATATTATAAAGATAATATTCATAATACTGAATACAGAGTCAGAAAAAACAATGTTCATATATCTTAGAAGAATTCAGTATCTAGAGATGAAGGAAAACAAGGAAGCTCAGATCTAGGAACTTAGTGTTGGCCTATCTGTGCTCCCAGTGAAGTAAATGGGAGCAGAGTTAAGTCAACATTGAGTTCTTTTGAACATCCCACTCATAATGTATGGGTTCAAGCCCCTCTGTTTTTCTATCTTTAATTTCAAAATGAGTCAAGATAACATTCTATAGCATGAAGTAATTAAGTAATGTGGAACTAAATGTATACAAAAAACAAGATGGGGGTAGCCCTTGCAGTATCTTTGAAAAGTATTATCTACAGTACTGAATTCCATTTTAGAAAATGTGGAAAGATGGGTCTCAGTGTTGCTTTCTTTCCCCATTTGAAACTTAGAAGTAATGGAATAGGCAGTATTGAGATTTATATACCCAAATATCTGCATGAAACCTCATAGAGTAGTTTTATTGTGGGTGTACCCTAAAATATTTATGCTTTGCTTAAGGATGTAGTGATAGCTGCCTAAGGGAGCAACAAATTTTCATTTGCTTAAAAGATGTGGTTTTGTAATAAAACAAAATTGTATTCTGTACATTTGGGATAATCCCTTAGGAGGTTGCCTAATGATACAGAAAGTTGTAGAGGTTTTGCTGCATTTATTAGAAGGTATTGAAGCAAATAATGGCTTATAGAATGTAACAAATCACAAATATTTAATTTGTATGCTGAATCAGAGAGAATATTGTAGTGACTGAGTCCAAGTTTAATACTGTAGCATTCTGGAAAAGGGTTGGCTGCCTCCTGCGCACCCCTTCATGGACAGAGGTCACTGTGTAGTATACTGCTAACAATTTCTCAGGGCTCCTTAACTCTCAGGCCACACATAATAAATGGGCCCAGACTAGTGTGGGGTTATGTCACCACCTGCCCCGCAACCTTGGGTTCCTCACAATGCTTTGCTGCTACAGCGCCCAACTTGAGTCCCTCACAAGTACATGCAGGACACAACCTGAGTATATAGCTGCAGCCAGCCAGCAACACTCCAGTCACACTCTGGCTTCTACCAGCCTTGGTTATCACTTGCAAGTTGACTTCAACACACTCCCAGTCCTAGATTTCCCCCCAAATGTGTGTTGTGCACTGTCCAGCCCTCTCCTGGACAGCTTGGGTGTTATAGGTCCCTTGCCTCGTAAGGTTTGCTACTTCAATTGGAGTTGCCAAAACAATTCGATTTAAACACAGTACTGGATTAGTTTTTTTATTAAAGACAAACAAGTTTATTTAAATCCAAAGAGAGGAATTTTAAGTCACTATGCGTACAAGGCATTGAAGTCAGAAATGGTTACTAGAGAAATAAAGATAAAACTCTTTCTAGTAACTAAGACTTAACAAGCTAGGTTCAAGGTAAAATTCTTACTACATGTTCCCAGCACAGGCTTGACCAAATTCTCGGTTCAGAACCCATCCCAAAGACTGGTTCCTTTGTCATTCTTGTGTGAAAGAGAGTGAGAGAGATCCACTTGCCCCTCACTTTACATAGTCCTGTTTCCCTTTGAAGTGGATTCTTCTGAGAATTACCTTTTAAAGCAAAGTTTATTCAAGGAAAGTGACACAGAATCTGAGGTAAAGGTGCCCCCATACTCTTTCTTCTCTCCATGTATGCTGAAATGCAGATTTGCTTTGTCTCCATCTTGCTGTCGCAAGGACTCTGTGTACTACTTATATGTATATGGAGATAAACACACATTCCTTTCTTTAAGCTAGACCTACTTAATCACTCCCACCTAATTAGGGCTAAGTGGGTTTGAGCATATGTTACCAACATCATACAGGGGGAATTCGTAACTTTACATATAATGTTGCTACATACAATTCACCATGATATTGTTGACCAGCAAGTTATTAATTTTCAGATGAAACGTCACAAGGCATATTTTCTACAAAGATTACTACAATAGTGCATAGAGTATTGTAAACAGGTTGGGACTCACCACCCAGCACCTCCCGCTGGCAACTCTGGGAATTAACTCGCTTCCAGTGGAGCGCTCCCTCCTGGTGGCGTCCCATCTGTTTTTCTGCCCTCAGTTGGTGTCTCTGGACCCACGTCACTTCTTGCTCGGTGGCGTCCTCTTCGAGGCCACTGCCCTCCGACAGTGCCCCCTAGTCTATCTGCACCCCCTTCCAAGGTGCAATAATCAGCAGTCCCACATTCCAGCCACAATATGCTGGCATATCCAATCGCCCTCTGGGTCTAATCTCTCTTAGCAATGATCTGGTGTGGTATAAAGGTTGCTCCCTACAGCCAATGGTTGGGTGTACTGCAAGGGGGGGACCCAGGCCCACCCTCTACTCTGGGTCCCGGCCCAGGGACCCTCTGGCATCAGCCTCGCTGTCTTCCTCCTTTTCCTCCTCAGTCTGTTTCCCTGGGCCGCTTCCCCTACGGCCCCTTGCACCCGCTAGGCCCTTCCCCTCAGGGCCTACAGCCTGGCAGCTAGGGGCTAGAGCCTTATAGCCTCCCTGAGCCTGTCCAGCACTGCACTGTCCTCGGTGCTAGTCTCCCCCCTTGGAGACTGACCTTCCCCTTTCAAAGGCCTGGGACAGACTGACTGCTCCTTCTCTGGGCAGCCTTTATATACATCTGAGCCTGGCCCTGATTGGCTGTCTACAATCTGGGTCCTGATTGGCTCCCCATAAGCCCTTTTCTAATTGGCTCCTGGGCTGCGCAGGTTCCCTGGCCTGGCACAGCCCATTCTCACAGGGAGTGGGGCAGTCCGCCTCACTACAGGTATGAATACAAGGGTGCATTTCAGTCACAATTGTAGCCGTGAGCTTTACTGGTGCCATCTGAGGCAATATTCGCTATTGAAGGAATTAACACTTGACACAATTGGACACAGACTAGGTCTCCTGAGACCACAAAGAGAGCTCTAATCTCTGAATATCTGAAATGGCAGCTAGCCAAAAACATGTTGCTGAGACCCCAAGATGTCACATAACTAATAGGAACAGATCTCTTCAAACTATCTTTGAACATTTATGAAACACAACAAAGTCATGATTCAGGATCCCAAGCCCTCACTTGGATAGACAGAGGCCCAATTTCTTGGAGATGTTGATGATGAATATACGAGATACCCAGCATTCTTTCCTGGTTGTTCTGAGGAGAACAAAGTATTTGCAGTGCTATAGCTGTGCTGATTCCACAGCATTACAGAGACAAGCTGAGTGAGGTAATGTTTTGTATTGGACCAACCTTTGTTGGTCCCGTACAAGAAATTAACTCACCCAGTTTGTCTCTGAAAACAAGGGATTACAGTGCTATAAGGGGGGAGGGAACACAATTGCAGATCCACTGCTTGTTGGCATTTTGAATGATCCTGCAGCTGGTTTTATTTTCTTTCCATATTTGAGTATTTGGTAAGTGCAGTAATCTAAATGCAATTGAAGCTATTACAGTTTTATAATGAAATACAATTTCCAATTATGTTTATTTTATAATCCATTTCTATACTAGGTTATATTCAGTTCTTTTCATCTATCAGGGCATAGCTGTCATTGGGATGTATAAAACGCAAACGGATTGATGGCTAAACAAAAATGCATATGCAGTTCTGGTTCAAACCTGCCACAGTAAAATCTGATTTTGTTTTATTTTGATTTTGTTTTACAAATTCAGTGACACTAGTGCAGCCAAACGTGCATACACTACATCAGTTAAAAAAAAATCAGTTACACAAATCTAGTGATACATGTTTTGTACCTTAATAACAAGCTGTATTATTAAAGGAAATTTTTACAGGTATTGTTAGATTTAGATTGCTGCATTTTTTGTTCAGTCAAGGGTGTAATAAGCAGACATAATAATATATTGACTGCTTGAGTAATAGTATTTTAATACAGTACTACTCAGGGATCCATTGAATTGGTACAGTGTGGGAGTTTTGCTCCATATCTGTTTTTTAAGTATCTCTCATTTAATATTACTAGGTTTTTGTTTTTCATTGTACTTGAGTTGATATTGAATTTAATCTCATTTTATTTGGAAGGGGGAAATGTGTAACTCAGAAAAACATTTGTATTTAAGCTTCAAATTTACGAGTTCAAAAGACACAACAAGTGTAACACCTAGACTATGTCTCTGCCTCTGATATCAGATCAGTATGCTGCCCAAAGGACATATAAAAGCGAAATGGGGAAAACAAGTTTTACTAAAACATAAATGTTAGACTATATGAAGACTAATTTGACAACAGTCAGGATTGTACAGTATCCAAGAAAAGACCTACTTAGTCAGAAACATGTAACCATAGGAATGTTCTAACTTTCAAGAATTTGTTTCCCATCTAATGTTCTATTCGTTCCCTTTTTTGATACTATTTTTGAAATACCCAAAGTGTACCTGACACGTTTTGTATGTGAAGTTAATCCATGCTTTGAAAAGTCATTTAATATTCGTACAGTTTGAAGATGAATACATGCACAGGCAGAAGTGCCGTATTTGTCACAAATGTAAACTCTAATTGACTACAGAGTTGGAAATTCTTCTGACTGGTTCAATGGACACTAGCTTGGTTAGCAGATTCTATAGGACAGTAAAGGAAGGACAAGCAAATATTATTGAAGAAAGATGGAAAAGCAATGTAAAAATATTTCCAAAAGAGTGGTCCCAAGCTGTGCAGAATGTATAAAACTATTCCATGTAATTGGAACAAGCACAGTTTTTATTATTCTTTTGGGGAGTGATGCTTTTTGTTTCACACAAAAGTTGTATTTCCTTCAAATTACATAATAAGCCACCAGAACAATTGGGACAAATGTAAAAGAGAATTGCATTGGAGTTGCATGTGTTCTAAATGTCTTGTAATACAGAAGTACTAGAAAAGATGTATAGTATTTTGTCTAGTATATACCATATTTACAAATATTGCTTGTTTAGAGTGTGTTTTCTTTCAGTAGATTGATTGACATTCATCTGACTTAAATTCATAGATGACTGTGTGTGTCTGTTAGTAATAATAAAAAGACCCTGGTTAAACAACTGACAATAGTGACAGCCTCTACTATACTAGATTACACAAAACAATTAAAATGCTATCTCACCACATAGCTAATTAGTTTTTATCTTAACAAGGGCATGGAAACTTCTAAAGAAAAACAAGCTTTGATATTAGATTATATAAATGTGTATGAACATATATTCATAATATAATTATTATAAAACTATACTCAAGCATTTTTTTCTTTATTAGTATATATCTCTTTATATTTTTAATTGATCTTTATAATGCAAGTGGGAATTCAGATTATGGTAGAAAAATTTTTTGCTGAGCAGTGGAAGTGCAAGGGTGCATCTAAACTGAAGTCCTGAACTTGGCAATTGTTAGGCATCTACTAAGTGCCCAAAATTCCCATTAATATCAATCAGAGTTACGAGGGCTCATCATCTCTTGGGAGGAAAGCATTGCCATTCTTTTCATAAAATGATTAAAAAACACTTGTTCCTGCAATTGCTCAGTTCATCTACACAGCACCACCGTTTCTGACACAAGCAAGTTAGTGCATACACACTGCGCCTGCCTTACAGTCATGGGTATTTAAGTATATTTTGAGTTTTCCAAAAGCACCAATTTTCTAAGTTAACAACTGCTGGGAAAAGAAGTCATTGGGTAATTTGCATAATGGTTACTTCAATCACTATAGCATTGTGGTGGCTGAAAGGCATTCTAGCCATGCTAATATTAACCTCAGAAGAGACCACATCATAAAATGGCAGTGGCAGAGCCAACCCTGTAGTAGCAATCAGTTTCATAAGAATTTAGATGGGAACAATGTCCAGACTATATTGGATAGAATCCAGCAGATCAAATTTCAAAGTTGCAAGTAAATTACTTTGGGATCTTGCCCCACAACAAGCAGTGTGTCAAGCAACTTAAGAGTAATGCTTGCTTAGCTCACTTTCTGGCCATGAACCTTGCTCAAGTGGAGTGCTATTTTGTAACAAAAGTAGATCCTATTCTAATCTGTGACTGGTGTCTTGGTGAGACTATGAGCAGCTGAAAAATGTTATGAGGAAAGTCAAAATGTACTATCTGGGTGTGGGGATTAGCCCATGTTCAAGTCTACCCACATGAAAACTCCAATTCCAATGGACAGAAAATGGTAATATGATGTGGAACCTGGCTACAATTGTAGAGTCCAGCACACTGGCACATGTTTAATATGGGCAAGCCTGTGGGGGGGAGACATTATTAAAGACATTTTAGAATGTTTCATTGCCCACAATACCATTCCTCAAGTAACAGAATGTTTTAAATTAATTTGTTCATTCCTTGACCATCACAAGAAACAGTATGTCAACCAGAAAGGCCAGCATACCACTGTGTATGTAGGTGTCCTGGATCAGAGAGGCATATTCCTGGGCATGTTCCTTTATTTTTACATCAGCAGGCTTTGCAAAGTGCATGATTTTCACAAACTCTAGCTTACAGCAAAAATGACAGTGTCTTTCTTCTGCTGCTTTCAGTAGAGATTATTTGGGTTCTCTGTTCCTTTTGTGATTCTTATTGCTATACCTATCCATTATTCCCTTGGCTACTGAAATTTTACCCAGATTACATCAAAAGATTCAAGCACTGACACTTGCTGATATGGTTGTTTGAATCAAAATATGGTAGTTACAGTGAACAACAAATTACAAAGAGCATTAAGAGATTTTTCAACACCTGTTTCCTGATTATATATAAAGTTCGCTTACTTCATCATTTTTTATATGGAACAGCTGGGCAATGACAGCATAGTTATCAAATCTTTTAATGTAATTCTCTCACACTTATTAAAACCTTTCATCTATGTTAGTTTCCTCTACTTTATCGCTGATGAAGAGACAAATTTAATTGCAAAACTTCTAAAACATTAAGTAGTCACAAAGCTGCACCCAGTAGGATTCAGCATAGGAAATATTATAGGTGCGTATATTGGGGATCTGTAATATCTAAGAAGTAACTGTAAAAATATATTATGGTTTACCAGAGAGGGGTAGAGAAAAGATACAAAGGATGGTAGTTTGGATGAGGGGACTTTGGCTGATGTGAGGACATACATCTAGGTTACTGCCTGGAGTGATGGTGGTGAACTAACAGAGAGAGGGAAAAAAAACATACAAAAAATGTCTTTCTGTTTGTCTTGCTATTTATGTCAAAGCTGAAAATAAAGTTCCTATCGTTTCATCATATAGCTAATATAATTGTCACCACTAATAAGTTGTTCTGTACCCACAATTGCCACCTGTATCTGAGATTCCAAAGAATCTTCTTCTGAGTATGGGAAAAAAACTGCTTAGATAGTATCACAGAATGTTCAGTTTTTCTTTATACTCAGAACATTAATAGTATTGGTATCCTAGTTACCGCTGCTTGATAACTGTGCTTTTTAAGATTGACTTTTTATTTCTACACCATATAGCACAGCACAACAGGATAAGCCAGATTCTCATTTTATGTAAATGAATTTTCTTCCATTTACTTTCATTTAGGATTATCAGCTTTGCCTCTCTGCACTAAATGGACATTTTTAATTATGTACATCATTCAGAATATGCTATAGTGATTGCATGGTCAGTATTTTTCTTTACTCAAAGTAAAGAGGAGAGAAAGATTTTATTATTTTTTATAATAATTGTGGACAGTCACAACATGTATTTTTCATTGTCATAAGCCTTAACCATACCACAGTAAAGAAGATTTTTAGTTGTGCCAATATCATTTCATAAGCTTCAGTGATGGAAACATCAAAAATCTTCTCTATCTTGAAGTTACCCTCTGCTTCTTTTCCCTAAGCCAATTTTGATCCATTTCAGCAGTTCTCCCCCATACTGTGTTTTGTGGCTTTGTAAATTAATATACAATCTAATACTTTCCCTAAATATAGAGAAATTGTCCCCAATTTCATCTTTATCTCATGATTCAGTAATGCACTTGAAAATTCAAGCAATTTTGTCAGAAGTGACCTTCTTTCAATGAATCTATGCTGACTGTTCTATTTGATTTCTTTCTAATTGTAGAAGTTGAATTGTTGTATATTGTTTCAGATCTCTTCTTCTCAGCTGAAGTCAAGCTTATGTGTCTGAAGTATCCTGGCCCTTTCCTTGTTCTTTTATTAAAAAGGAGACCTCCATTAGCCAGCCCATTCTCTAGAACTACACCATTTTTAGTAAGATATCAAATATTATTGCCAGGGACTTTTCCTTATTTCCGGTTCTGTATCTCATAACTAATGACAGAGAGCACAGAGGACATTTTTGGACTTAGCAAAAGGAGATGATAGCAGTATTAGGACTTGTTGCACCACCTGAAGTCATTGCACTTACAATTTACACTAGGGTACATATGAAAAAAATAGTAGACCAGCTAGCTAGTTGATTAGTTGTCAACTACAGAATGTCATCCTATTAGAAAACAGAATAAAGAGGTAGCCAGTATAAAACTGATGCTGATACTGCTTAAAGTTTTAGCATATTTCCTTTCTGGCAAGAAATGAAATCAATTTACCATAATAAGCCACTTGTGACTTTATTTTAAACGGTGGCTGCAATGCCAAACTTTACTTTTCAGAAAAGCAAAGGTCTTGGGAAGCAATAAAGACCCTTAGTTGCAAGTTTTCTTTAAATTTCCATTCCAATTTGGCTGTGCTCAAGGTCATTGTGTTCAGTTTACATGTTAATCTGAATGTTTGAAATTTAGTGGAAGGATTGTTTACATAAATCAGTTTTTGAAAGTACATGTGTGAGTATTTGCAAACTACAAATTTTAAATTTCTATGTTGAGGTAATTGTACCATCCATCAGGAAAGAAATTATATATATATATATGTGATCATTCCTGGGTAAGCAATACAGTTTGAATTTTGAATGATCAATCCATAGATTTAAAAAGTTCCAAAAAATTTGCTCTATCAATTCAAGGAATATGCTATGAGCTGAAAAAAAGATCAAATTCAAATAAATCGTTTATTGTAAATTCTTCGCTCAATTCTGTTTCCTAGAGGAAACAGAAGCAATGATGTGGTGATTGCATCTCTACAAAATGCACTATCCTGAACTTAGTCTTAAAGGTAGGTATAGTGGCATTCTAAAATGCATTTAGAAGCACGAAGAAAACACTGCCTACAAATCTAGATTGACTGTTGGGAGAATTGAAGTATTCAAGGTTACTGACCTAAGAGACAAAAAGTGGTTTGATTGCTGCAAAAAAAAGATAAATCCTTATAATATTTAGAATATTTTTTGTTCTGAAGAAGAAGAGATGGTAGTGGCCACACTCATTCCAGCAAATCTTTTTGTCGGATAGTCCAATAAAGAAGTTATTTTTGAGAGGCTAAGTTGGCAACATGAGACCTGAGAATATCCGTCAAAACAGACATTCCAAGACCAGACATTTGATTGTGAGTTAGATTATTATGATATTTGAATAACTCTTTAATCTTATTTTTCATATTTTATATTCTTAAATTAGTAGGGTTAATTATCTGTTTGATAACTAATAACCTGCTTTGGATGTTTGTTCCTATAAAGGGCTATATGTGAGATATATAGAGAGAGATACACTGTTTTTCTCATTGTATTTATTGCTCACAGAGCTCTGTATTAATAATAAGATGAATCTTGAGGTCGTTGCTGAGTTTTACTTATAGATTCCATGGATTCTTTACTTACTTATAGATCATTGCTGAGTTTTTATTTATAGATTTCTAGGTTTTAAGATCAAAAGGAACTTCTATGATTTTCTTGTCAGACGTCCTACATAACACAGGTCATAGAATTTCACCGAGCTTCTTTCAGTCTTCTTTCCCAGTCTTTACTTAAGCAAAGTTCCACTGAGGATAGTGGGAGTTGGGTTTTTTCCTCAGTAAAGACTGTGTAAAAATTCACCAAGGATCTCAAGAGTTTGCACAGTGACAATTTATCTTCCTGTTAAATGCTTTGAAATTCTGTGCAATATATGTTGCCCCTGCTGGTTGACTCTAAGCTTGTTTAGTTCTCTGGCAGTTGTCACAATGGAATGGTAATAGGTCCTGGATTTAATATTTCTTCTCTCCTATTCCATTTGGGATTAGACAAAGACATAGTTACTGCATCAATGATCACTAAGGGGGGCAGGTAGGTTTTTATATTCTGCTTTTTGTTCCACCCGTTCCTTTACCACAGCCTGATCCCAAGGGACAAAAGAGAGCCAACATACTAAAGAACATTCAAATGTGTTGCATTACTGTTAGATGTTATTTCCAGATTCTCATTTTCAGTATGCTTAACCAATTCCTTTAGTCACAGATTGCATGTGATCATTTTATTTAGACTGAAAATCAATATGCAAACTTCAAAATAAAGAGAGTAAAAAAGTGCATGAGGCAGTGCGTCAGTGCCCCCTCTGGCCAAGTGTGGCACAGCCTCTGGGCTCACTTAGCCTAGCAGAGCTGTCAGGCTATTCCTTGTGCCCAGAGCTCTGAAAAACCCTTTCTTCACTCCCAAGTCTGTCAGAGGTTAGTAAGGGAATCCAGGCCTGTCCAATCCAGTGAGTTCCAGCTTAGGGCCCTACAGCTAGATAAGCAGGATCAGGGTTCTTTGACTCTGACAAAGGCCTGAGCGGAAGGTAGGATTTCTGCAGGATCTCCAGTCTATCAGTCACTTCATCCCCTCCCGTGATGTTGTCTCTGGGCAGCTCTTAAGTAGCTTGCTGACAGGAGCTCCTTTTCCAGCCCAATCACCCCTCTGGTAGCCACCCCACCCCTATGCTGCCCAGCCCTTTTATCCTCCTAGCTGCTGTGATGCTTCAAATCAGCAGTGGCAGGCAGTGCCTGTATTAACTCTTTGGTCACTGCGCCGGTGTGGGGCACATTCACTCCATGACAGTGTTATCTCAAAAGTATGACCAGATGTATCACTGAGATGGTCAAAATATAAGGAATAGAATATAACAGAATAACCTAATAGATATCCATGTTGTCTTGGAAGTGTAAGTTGACACTCTTTATAATCAAGGATGACTGGTTGCTATGAGAGAAACCATAATGTCACAACCGAGTAGTGTCTGATGTACTGCAGGGTTCTGCCATACTGGAGGACATCCTGGTGGGACTGGAGCTGCTCCAGCTTCCAAAGGCTGTAGTACAATTCACTCCTGTTACGTGCCTAAGTGCTCTGCAGGGACGAGACACACACACACACACACACACACACACAGTGAGTGATATGGCTTTTAATGAAGGTAAAGAAAACACACCCGCAACGGGGACTCTGCACGTTGCTAACTCAAAGCGGGGAGCGAGTCCAAAGCAGCAAAACAAATTCTGATAAATATAACTTTATGCTAATAGCATGTAAAGCAGCTCATACATAGGCATGTGGGAGCTTTCCCACAACTGGGCTATCTCTTATGGCAAAGGGCCAGGCTTTTCCAAACACGCCGGGCTTCCCAGGCTAAGCGGTTCCAACCGGCTACAAACAGCATATGCTAGTATACAGCAACCTTTAATAACCTGTCCTTGAGAAGGCGAACAGCCTTAGCTAAACCGTAACAAAATCTTCCGCAGTCCCTTACAACTCCCATCGTTGGGAATTTGGCCCCGCATTACACAGAATTCAGGCAACAAAGGAGTGGTACAGAGCAGGGAATACAGGCTTTGGTGGGACTAGCCCAAAGAGACAGAGTTTAGGACTGTCTGCATATACTTCCTGCAGCATCTGTCCCTGATAGTCCCTGCAACACATTGGTTGCAAGCAGCACAGGACTGAATCATTTAGAAGAAAAGAGACAGAGCAAGGGAATACAAGCATCTTTGGAGTTATTTCAGATCATATATAAATTCTTCCTGTGTCGTCTCTGGTCTTTCTTTTCCAGACCCAACAGCAAGTGTGTGTGTATGGGCTTAGGCAGAAGGAGGGGGGACAATTGTGAACTATGAGGTTGTGTGGAGGAGGTTTAGTGGGACGGGGACAGAGTGTGACCTAGGTCGTAAGGTGTTCAAAGCAGACAGGGTGATTTTGAGCTGTAGATTTCTTAAGTAGGAAGAGGAGTTCTTAGCCAGGGGAATAAGTGTATATGGGTGTTTCTGAGCTGATTGATGTTGGGGTTGGAGGGACCTGATGGCTTTGAGAGGATCTGAGCTGGAAGCGGGGACAAATTAGTTTGGCACTGTTAAGTCTAGGGGCTTGTCTACACTACCGGCCGGATCGACAGGTAGCGATCAATCCAGCAGGGGTCAGTTTATCGTGTCTAGTATAGATGCAATAAATCAAACACTGATCACCGTAGCGTCGACTCAGGTACTCCACCTCAACGAGACGCACAAGGGGAATAGATGGGAGAGCGTCTCCTGTGGACACACCGCAGTGAAAACACCGCGGTATGTAGATCTAAGTACATCAACTTCAGCTACGTTATTCACGTAAATCTTAGTAACATAGATCGATCCCCCGCCCCCTGTAGTGTAGAGCGAAAGGAGTCTGCTAGCAAACAAAGCTGTTAGTGAACTGGTGGTACGTGTTGGCAGAAGGATGGTCAGAGAGAACTAGATTAAAAGGATGAGTGGTTGGGGCTAGGAAAGAACAGAAGAGGGGTTGTAAAGGAATAATTCTATTTATTTCCCACCCTGCTCTTTAATATAAAGCGTCCTAGTTTTTCACTTTGCTCAGCCTGTTTTGGTTCAGAGATTGCTACTTGTAGCTCCGTGACTTGTTTGAGCATTAGCTACTGATGCATATATTTGTACACATTATTAATAACGTTTCAATTTAGACTTAAATACAGTGCAGGAAAGAAGCAGAACAGTCTCAGAGTTTACAGGCCAGTCATATGACAGTAGTCCCAATAGCCATCCTTACCTGTTTTACACAGGGAAGCATGAAATTCTTTTATAATGTTAGCAATGGCCATTACTACTTACAGAACCTGCATGGAATGACACTAACACCAGTTTGAATATTATATTAGTAAAGACAGAAAAAGGGGAAAGAGAAGGAAACTATTGTCCATTTAAAATATACACATAGTAAATGAGTTCTATCGTAGTGTAGTTTATGGATATGAAAGTAAAATTTCTTCGGCCAAACACAGTTATCAAATTGTAATGATTCAGTAATCAAGACAACTTTGTGTGCAACAATGTTCAAGTATTAAGCATTTGTTGACCTCAGTATTAAAATATTCCCCAAAGTCAAAATAGCCTAGTCTGACAGAATTTCTAATTTAAAAAAATGTGCTGTTTTAGACAATGTTAATCTGGGCTCTGACCTACTTGTCATCATAAAAGTATAATTTGTTTAATCAGTATTGATAAGAATTTTATCAATTTTAGCTTCTTAATCTACAGAAAACTTAATTTAGATTTCACTACTGTTAAGGCTGAACCCTCACTTTGTTATTTTGAGTGCAGGAAATGAGGGTCCGTAAGGATTTTAAAAATTAATACTTGTCACTCCAGGCTTGTATTACACTCCCAAGGTTACAGCTTTTCTCTGACTTTGGCTTGGTAAATGCTGCCACCACCCAAATGCAGAAGAAGTCTTTGAACCCAGAAAGGAGCACTTGGGAATTCCTCCCTGTATGGTACCCTCAAGCCCTTTCACTCCCCCTCTAGGGAAGATCTGAGAAAGAAAACAAAGGAAATTAACTGTGGCTACCAGCTAATCAAACAACACGCACAAACTATATAGGACACCAAAAATCCAATCCTGTTCTTAAAAAAGGTAAATTTAATTAAAAACAAAAAGGGAAAAAATACATCTGTAACTTAGGCTTTTTGCTAGATCTTAAAAGAAATAATTACAAAAATTAAGCACCCAAAATAGCTTTCTTTGGGATTCAGCTTAAAAGTTACAAGCAAATAAAAGCATCAGGGGTTAGAAGAGAGGACATCCACAAGCCAAAATAAGAAATAAACCTGTTGGCAACTAACTAAACATTCCCTATCCAAATTATTTCTTCTAGGTATGGAAGATACTTTTTAATACCTGGTTCAAACCTTACACAGCATTTCTGCTTATAGCATTGCTGCTCTGTGTCCCTGCAGCCCAGAGAACAACAGACAAAGGCTCTTTTGGTTAGGTGCCACTTTTTTTTTTTTAACCTGGGGGGCCTTTTTAACCCTTTACAGGTAAAACAAGTAGAGAACAGCTACGAAGAGGGATTTTACAGCTAACTGGCTGGCTGGGTGTCCATCAAAGTGGGCTACCACCCACTTCATTTGTTACAACTACATCCTTTCATTTTAATGTGAACAACTAGAATTTAGCTAGCTAATAGTTTTACATATGTAGCATTTTTACGTAAATGCACCTATGTGACCTTTAATTGTGGAATATAGCAAGTAAGGAGCCTTCGACTTATGGATGAAAAAAAGGGAGAAGTGGCTGAAAGAGACCCACGAGGTGGGAAAAGGGATAAGGAGAGAAAGCAGTAAATTGACTCATTTGTGTATGAAACTGAGTAGCAAAATCAGAATGAGGATGATTCGTATTCATGCTGTCAGCTAAATACCTGAGGCAATGAGGACCTGATCAAAGTTATTTGAAGTCAATGGGAAAGGACTCAGTAGGGTCTGGATAACAGCATAATGGATACTAGCTAAAAACTCACAAGAAGTTTTTCCACATTGCTCTTTTATTCACACACAACTTGTGACTGTGCAGAACTGCTGGTGAGCAGGAGGTGGGAGAGAGAAAGGAGGACAGAGGTATGTGCTGAGTGAAGCCTATGTGGAGAAAAATCAACTGTTTGTGCTGAAGTGGGGGAAGTTGCAGTCTGAGGAGTCTGTGGATGGTGGAGTGCCAACGAAGGGTTGAGATCAGACACTGCCCTGCACACAGTGAATGGGGAGGCAGGAGGTTACTGAAGAGGATTGGATCTCAGCCTGGGTTATAGGGGTGTGGGAGCAGAGTAGTGATTTGCTGGTGGTACTGTGGCAGTGCAGTTGTGAGAGTGTGGTCTGCAGATGAGCAAGGCATACTGTCAAGAAGGAAGAGGTTGACTGGCAGAGTGAGCAGAGGAGGAGGGATCAGCAGCTGGAGTGGGAACTAATTTACTCCCAAGTTACAGCCAGTATAAAATGAGGTTGTGTGTATCATTAGGCTGTCCATAACAAATATTGTCAATATAGCACCTAGGGTTGTGCTGGGGTTCTTTCCTTTTACTTCTAATTACAGCTGCAACATACTTTCCAAACTCAGCCAAGCAGAGAAGTGCACTTTAAGGGAGTGTAGAGCAGGAACAGTATTCAAGCAGTATATGTAAACTACATGCAACTTGGCCTCAGTGGATTTTGCTATAGATTTTTCTGAAACAAACAAGTTCAGTACCTGATCCAAAGGTGCACTGCAAAGGCTGTATTCTGTGCCTTCACAGTGAACTAGAAATCATGAAATTAAATAATAAATTTTTGCTGAATGCTCCTCTGAGAGGGAGAGGTATTCTATTGCCTTGCAGAAAGATAGAGAGGGGATGTGATTTTCTGAACCTGAGGAGTCTGGGAACCACAGGGTAGCTGGCACCAACTCTGGATACTTAGGGTCTGCCTTCCATTTTAGTCTGTAGTCCCTCATCCCCCACAGCATTCCTTTGGAGATGTCTCACTACTTGCCCCACATTGTCTCCATTCCTCTTTTCTCCTGCATTAGGGAGCTTTCTGCCTCCTCCCCCCCCCCCCCCCCCCTTGTCACAATTAACACATTCATTAATTCCAATTGCTAGCTAAATGAACAATAGGATTTCCTATGCCTGTCAGGTTATTTATAGATGTACCAATAGACCTATCATTTAGGAAATACTTATGTGGCTAGCCCACTGAATTACCAACGTTAATGGCCTCATGGCCCAGCCAAATATCTGCTGTAATTGGAAATGACTATCAGTGGGTAAGGCAGTCAATATCTTACGTGGGGCAAATGACTAGGATATAACTTGCTAGAGTATCAGAAAGAATTTGCAAACATGTTGGTAAAAAATTTGAAGGTAACCATCTGGACAAACAATGGCAGGTATTAACTAACTTGGAAGAGGATGTGATCCAATATAGGAATCTGATAAATTATGGTAGGATCAGAATGTTGGTATTTCTGGCATTGAAATAGCTCCTTGACGAAATATGTATCAAAGTTATTCTACTTGGTTGAACTGGGCCTATGGTCCATTTCATAAAACGACTTATAAACCTCTTGTCATTGGTAGTACTATTCAATAATAGCTGATTGATTATAATGGTTTGTCCGTTTTTACATAAAAAGCCTATTCTCAGCCTCTCATTTGGTTGATGTATATATCTGTTTGGTTCTTTTTGCTGTGTTCATTTTTTGGTAAGTAAAAGTTGCCTGAAATCTTTAGCAAAGGTCGCTAGGAATACTGTATTAAAGCGTAGATAAAGTTTTTGACTCCTAGTTTAAGTTACTAAATGTCCATTAGTTAATGGTATAGTTAAAGATGTATGTGTAACTCTTAATTCAAATGCGTCAGTAAGGCATTTATGGACCCTATCAGAGTGGGATGTTAGAATGCTGGACCTGAGTCTTTTCCTACTACCACGGAGATGGCACTACTCTGAATACTTTGACGACCAATGTTTGCCTAGCCTTTAGGTCCATAGTTTTCATCCCCCACATGGTTAATTAAAATCAGTGGAGATGTTATTGTCATTGACTTGCCCCAGTTTAGCTATACGATGTTCTTTTAACTCCTGCAAGTTAGGGAGCTTAGTTTAACCAGGTGCTTAAAGAACCCCAGGGTCTCAATTGCTTCACAGTTAGTGGATCATAAGTCATCTGATTTATGTATGCCATGAATTTCAGATTCTCATCTATGGGTTCCAGCTAGTGGGTGTTACGCCACTCCATAAACTACATTTGTATTTTTCGTGAGTAAATGTTTGTATTTAAAACGTGTATTACCACTAGAATAGGTATTTCTGGACAAAAATTGTGGTCGCTATGAGGGAAAATAGATTGTTGGTGGGTGAACTCCGACATATGTTTCAGTTTAGCATCCAGTTTTGGGTTATGTATGTCTAATCTCCAAAACTTAATTGGCTTTAGAAATATCTAGCAGACTGTCCTTAAGCATCTTCCCAAATCTGGACCTTAGCGTCCAAAATCTGGGTGCTTGTATGAAACTCCCCCAAGCTTATTACCAGCTTGGATCTGATCTCGCTGCCACCAGCCAGGAATTTCCAGGGCCTGACTCCCTCTCTGGTCTCCCCAAACCTTCTCTGGGGGACCCCAAGACTCAGAAACCCTGAGTCTCACACCAAAGGGAAAAAACCTCCTCCCCTTGTCTCCTCTTTATCTTCATCCCCAGCTCCCCCTCCCTGGGTTATCCTGGGCGATACTGTACTTAAACTCCTTGAATGCAAAACAGAGAGGGCAATTTACCTTCCCCCCTCCTTCTTCCCCTGAGGCTATGCATTCAAACCTCCTGAGCTTTGAAAAATCCAGTTTCCTGATTGGTCCTCTGGTCAGGTGTTTGGTTCCCTTTGTTAACCCTTTACAGGTAAAAGAAACATTAACTCTTAGCTATCTATTTATGACAGGGCCGGTACTCCATACTGTAAAGAATCCGCACTGGCCCATACCCAGCCCACATTAAAGTGCTGCCTCCTTTTGTCTCCCTTGTCAGGGACCCTGACATGGGGGCTGGGACGGGGGTGGGGGGAGGGGCAGCAACTTTAAAGCACTGCCGTGACAGAGCCTAAAGGATGGTCCTTTGCTGCAGCAGCACTTTAAGGATCCTCAAAGCACTGCCATGGCAAAGGACCCTGCAACTCTTTAACATCCTTGCCCCTTTTGCTCTCTCCCCCCAGCAGCTGACAGGCGGGGGAACAAAGGAAGCAGCTGCCCTGGGGCCCGGGGCTCCAGACACCACTGCCCCTACCACAGCAGTGGCGTCCAGAGCTCTGGGCCCTTTAAATCAACACGGGCATCCCTGGCGGTGCGATCCAAGGGCTGGCTCAGGGATTCTGAACCCCAGTCCCACCTCTTCTGGGGGCCAGAGCTACCCCGCCCCCCCATACCAGTAAGTGTCCTCAGTTACTTTCACCCCTGCCTCCCTGAGCGGCAGTAGCTAGGTTGACAGAAAAATTCTTCTGTTGATCTAATGCTGACTAGACCAGGGGTTAAGTCGGATTAACTGAGGGCTTGTCTTCACTACCGGGGTAAATCGACCTAAGTTACGCTACTCATACACATACACGTAGCTGGAGTCGACATAGCTTAGGTTGACTTATCCTGGTATCTTCACTGCACTGTGTCGATGAGAGACACTCTCCAATTCACTTATCTTACTCTTCTCGGGGAGCAGGAGTACTGAAGTGAACCGGAGAGCACTCTGCCGTCGATTTAGAGGGTGTTCACTAGACCTGCTAAATCATCACCCACTACATCAATTGTAGCAGCATCAATCTCCCCTGTAGTGAAGAAAAGCCCTAAGTTTCTCAAGAGTGGATTTTTCAAACCTCTGAGAGTCATACCTATGCTGATGTAACTTTTCAGTGTAGACCAGCAGTTAGCTCTTTCTCTCACAACATGTAATGCATCAGGCTCAGTGGGGTCTGATTGAATCCTTTTTCTAATGCTTTCATCAGATATTCATATTTTAATACTGGTTATGTACAGAACATTTTTTCAAGTTTAGTAATGTAGTCAGTTGTACCTTTTCAGTTTCTGGTTTAAATTTATGGCCCACCTGTGCCACAAAAATGGCTTTTCTGCATATAAAAGCCAGAGGTGGCATTAGGGAGTAGCAAGCAGGACAATTGGCAGGGGCCCCATGCCACAGAGGGCACTGCAGAGCTAAGTTGATCAGGCTTCTGCTTCATTTCCAAGCAGTGGGGCTCAGGGCCTCACCTCAGGCTTCATTCCCTGGACCCCAGCAAGTCTAACATTTGTCCTTCTTGGCAGACACCCTGAAACTTGCTTGCAGCCCTCCAGGGGGCCCCAGACCCCTGACTGAGAACCACTGATCTAAGGTATGGATTGATTGCTATAAATATACAAATACTGCAAACTGCATTTAATATATACAGTCATTGCACCATTCTACAGCAGTTTACATGATAAATAGGATTAAACATATTTGATTTGAGCATTATTTAACAATTCTTATTTTATTTTGTCTCAGGATTATTCTGATACTTACACTGTAATCAGTCCTTTGCAGATAGTGTAAAGGATCTGGCTGCTCTGTTATGAGTGATTAGTAAAACAGCATATGAAAAATCAAAATGTCTTTATAACTAAATAGCTGTATTGGAGAAGAAGGCTTCATTAGGTTTTTGGTTTGTTTTTTTTCCCCCATAGATGATTTTCCATGTCCTTGTGGCCCTGATGAAGGCCTGACTTATACCTTAATTTTTCTTCACTTTAAACCCTCTAGTCACCATAATTGCAGACTACTTTGCTTTCACTGAGGAACAGTGGACTCCATTTGAGATCCATTAGAGTCAATCCATAATTGCCTGGAAGGATCACTGACTGTTAGTAATACGAGGTACAGCGTCCTAAGGCAAAGTCCAATTATTCTGCAGTCATCCAAGCCTAGAATCATATTTTTTAATCAATGACAAGTTTGATTAGAGCCCAGGATAGTAATTATTTTATGTTGTGTTTAAATGAAACAAATAATATAAAATAAACTGTGACCCATAGTATTCCAAATAGCAGTGATTTTTGTATTTGGAAAAAAATACAAAGCTGTCCATTCTAAATGTTTCAGAATGTAGCCAGTAAAGAAACTAGATAATAAAATATTTATACTTTCAAATATAATAATCTCATCTACAATCAATAAAAATAAAATTCGCTCTGGTATTAATGTAATAGGAATTATTCATAGGATTCACGTGCTTGTGAGAACAGGTCCTGTAAACAGAATGCTGAACTTTATCCTTGGAAAGTATAGTTTACAAGAGTCTATTATAACGCCATGGTTCTCAGCTAGAGAGTGGGCTACAACCTGGAAGTGGATTGCGTCTCCACTGTGGGTTGTGATGCACATAGTTTTTGGCAGGCTAGGCTTCCCTGTTTGCCCCCCTATAGTGTAATCAAATAAAGCATGAACAAATGCTTTAAAAACACAGGAAATGCAGGTACCCAAAGAGAAAAGCAAGCAAGCGGAACACTTTGAATCCAGAAACAAAGGAGACAGTTCTGTTGTTTTTTTTAAAAGGAGGCATGAAGATAATTAACTTGTTTTTAGCTTTCCTTTTACTAGGAGAGCCAAGTGTCTGAAACAAATGTATGTTGTATGTAACTGCATCTTTTAAAATGAAAGAATGAAACATGAGAAGCTACCTGGATACCTCCCAAGAAATTGAGTATGGCATTGTAGACTAACAGTGTAAACTAATGCTGGTCAGACTTTTCCAGATAAATAATTGATTCTGTGAATTTATCCTTTTACTCATATTCAAATAAAATCTACAAACTAACCATAATTTTCCTGATTTTTTTTATTTGTAATTCTTTGTCAAATCATTTTATTCAAACAAATTACAGCCTTTGGATCTAGCTGCAGAGCATTTTGATTTTTTATTATTCTTTGTGTGATTGGATATCTAAGTCACATAGTATTTCTGTTTCTTGTTTAGATAACTGAATTTTTTTAAACATAAGAATAACTTAGTGAATAAAAATTATTTTCATAAATGAATGCCTATGTTCACAAGCAAATATATTTCACAAAATCTATGTGAACAGAAACAGTCCACATGTTCATGGTCAAAAAAAAAAAAAGACCCAAACACAGCTAAAACTGGCTCGTGAGTCAGAATTGTTTTAAACCATAAATATGGAAACTTTTCATAATCTTATGATATTACATCTTTATCTCTGATTCAGTTTCCTGAGGCAAATGTTGGAGATAAAGGCCAGATTCACCCAGGCAACAAGTATACAAAATCTGTTTTTTGGTCATCTAGCATACATTTAGAGCTGAGTGAATTATTCATAATGACTAATTTATTCTCTTTTTTTTTTCTGCTTATGGAATAACCAGTAGCATATCGTGATTTCTTTGGATGTATTTTTATTAAAATTATTCAAGGCTTTTTCCAAGCATTTTAAAGTCTTTGAATTGGTCACAAACAGTGCTCTCTGAGGAGTCAGTATTTAGTTTCCTTGAGTGCTCAAGCACATCACTTAAAAATTCTGTTTCTATAAACATTACTACCTCTTTAACTTAAGCACTCAGATATACACAGAGTGCCTACAAAAAGAGGTGCTAAGTGGGCTGAAATGAATTGATTAAAAAAAACTATTTGAATAAATTACTTCTTAAAAGCTGTGTTTTGCTAATTATTGAAATAATATCACATTCATAAAATTTTAAAATATTTGGTTTGTCTAAGCATGCAAGTATATATTTGTGTCTGAATGTGTATATAAATACTTGTAATTTGTTGGTAAATACGTGTAATTTGTAGTTCTGATTCTCTATGTAACTGAATGTCCAACTTATAATGATAGAATATAGTAATAATACTTTGAGAGTGGTATTTGTTAAATAATATAACTATGAGAAAATAATTCCACTACATATATTACAAATAATACATATTAATATGTCAGTGAACTTCTGTAGCTAGTGTTTTACTTATATGGTCGCTTTTAATTCCATTTGATTATTTAGATTAAAAAGTAACGATCATCAAACAAGGCTCCTCAGACTCCTTTGTTGACTTTTCATGAGTAAAACCTTAGAGAAGGAAAACAGCAAGTACTCATGCTGTTCCTGGAATATAACTAGAAGCCAAAAGGCTAAATTAAGCTTCCTTTGTGTCTCTTTTCCTTAGTCCCCTCCTGGTTGCATTCAGTTTGAATTTTTATTGGAAGACTTCTTTAAATACAGGACTTCTCTTTAGATTCTTAACACTCTTTCTGCTTAAGCAGCATATTTTAATGTAAGGGAGTTTTGCAGTGCTCATAAGAAAGTAATTACTGGTATATTTATGACTTAAACTCATACTTCTGTGAGACTTCTCACGGATATCAGAGGGGAAATTGGGAGGAGGGAAAAATACTCCTCTTCCTCAAGGGAGACATAAGTGTTGGTATCTCATCTCATTTCTGAGCTTACTCTAAGTCCTAACACAAAATGTCACATATTTTGCATGCATACAATACACAGTTATCTATATTTGGTAAAATCCTGAAAGGCAAGAAAGTAGAGATTAAAAAACTTCTCTCACATGCTAAACCAAATTCAGTGAGGTTATATGGTGTGTAAGACAGGGCAAAATGTATTTTATTGTTTTCTAACATGAGAACTGCAAAAGGTATCCTATACCATACAGGGAAATTTTAGTCAAGTTCCCTTCCCCCTTTCAGCTAAATCTCTTGAAAGGCAGAGAGGGTTTATATTATAATTCCTCATTTATTACAAGCATTAAGTCCATTCCTAGTAATGCGTAAATATATAATATAGGGATCAGTACAAAATAGGTTTTTTCTCCCTTCATATTTTAAATGTGGTTTTTTTTTTCATTTTACTATTCCAAAGGATTCTAAATTATACAAAAATCTGTGTCAATCAGAACTAATACTGTGTAAAACTGCTTTGCAGTGAGTTTTAACCTCTGGGCCACATATGTAAGATATTGTATCTGAAAAGCAATAATGTGTGCAAATTTGGCATAGTCAAGAGAAAATACAAGGCATATCTAGTTACAGCTTAGTGCGTTCCTGACTTTCTTTTAAAAGGGGGGTTTCTGTCAAGTATTCGGAGTCTTTTGCCATAGTCATCTAAACAATAGGAGCTTTGCTTCCGCTGTTCCAAATGAGGATTTTACCTGACTAGGAATTATGGGTTCTGGCTAGTGGTGCTCCAGCTGGGGAGCAAGATTAGGGTCTTGCCCCGCTCCACATGGCTCCCGGAAGCAGTGGCATATCGCCCCCTCCCCTGGCTCCTACATGTAGGGACAGCCAGGGGACTTCACACGCTGCCCGCATCCCATGTGCCGTCTCCAAAGCTCCCATTGACCTCTGATCACACCTCTGTGTAGGAGTCGGAGGGAGGACATGCCGCTGCTTCTGGGAGCTGCTTGAGGTAAACACTGCCCAGAGCCTGCCCCCGATCCCCTCCCATGCCCCAATCATGTGCTTCAGCCTTGATCCCCCTCCGCCCTCTGAGCCCCTTGGTACCAGCCTGGAGCACCCTTTTTCATCCCCAGCCCCACCCCAGAGCCCGCACCCCCCACCAAAGCCCTCTTACCTTGCAACCCCCAATTTCATGAGCATTCATGGCCTGCCATACAATTTCCATACCCAGATGTGGCCCTCGGGCCAAAAAGTTTGCTCACACCTAGACTCTAGGTGGTAATTATTTTGTCTAGCGAATACATTTATGCACAGATTTGTAGCTTCTCTCATCTTCACTGCAAGAGATTTTTCATAACCACTGATATATTAAACAATAATTTTTACAAATATTGCATTTCTTGAATTTCTCTCTAGTTATTAAAATCAGTGGGCAACATGATTAGATGGATAATATCTGCTTTGTTCGTTAATTCTTTGGTTAATATATATATATATGTCGTTTCTCAGATGTGATGTATAAGAAATAAGCAGCGAAATACTAAATATTAGCTATCTGTGTGAAAATATTGTTACCCTTGAAAGTAAAGCAGTAGTAATTATTGACTATTCATAGTTGCACTTGAGTCAATTATATACTGTATAAAGAGATTAATAAATTATATAAAAAGAGTCCATAGCTAATCAGATGTGTGTTTTTTTTAGGCAGAACAAGACAATGGTCATCCACTTCCTGCCTTTGCCAATTTACATATCGAAGTCCTGGATGAGAACAATCAGAAGCCTTACTTCACAGAATCTCTGTATGAGGGGTTTATTCTGGAGTCCTCCCCAGTGGGCACAACCATCTCTGACAACCAGAATTTGACTTCTCCACTACAAATCATAGCTTTGGACAATGATGTAGAAGAGGTGTGTTTCTCTTTCTTTTTACTAAACCATCGTCGTGTGTGTTTAAAGTTTTTATAAAGGCTTAGAAATGTCCATTTTTAAACACTTAAAATGTGAGTGAAGCCTTTGAAATAAGGTAAATTATCACTTATATACAGTACATACAGTTTGTTTTTATTTATTCACTTATTTATAATATAGCAAGTAATTTAGTGAATAAATTTGAATTATCCACAAGTAAATGACTAAAAAAAAAAAAGCTTAGTCACTATTTGAAATTATTTGCTGAATCATTTCTGCAGATAAGCTTGATCAGTAGTTTTTTTCATTAGTACTTCATTGTGAGTAGTCAATATTTGAAACTTCAGCTGTGGTGGTTCTTTTGATTCTGCATAGAGGTTTATATATACAATGATTTACAGGTTACATGGTATCATGTGTGTTTCTTAGCTGTCTGAATGTTTCCAGGTTTCCAATGAAAGTACTTTTCTGAGTTCAAAACTGACTTTGGTTACTATTCTGTAATACTTGCTTAAAATTTGCTATTGTCATGAACATTCCTGCCAGTGAATTTATTCGCATGTATATTTGCATAAAATGAACACAGAAGTGGCACAGAAGTGGGTTTTTATTCAAACAAATGTTCAGGAAATTATTTAA
Source organism: Chelonoidis abingdonii (assembly GCF_003597395.2). Taxonomy (NCBI): domain Eukaryota; kingdom Metazoa; phylum Chordata; order Testudines; family Testudinidae; genus Chelonoidis; species Chelonoidis abingdonii. The sequence goes on from NC_133783.1 coordinate 28,536,571, forward strand.
TGTATTCCCCATCTCTGAACACCACAGGCCTGATTCAGCACTGAGCTGATCCATTTTTGTGTCAGTCTGACTCCACTGACAGAGTAACACAGTGATAATTCAGGTCCTATACATCTCAGAGAGATTAATCCTTCAGGCCAAATTCAGCTCTACTGGAAGGGGCTTGCAGCTTCCAGTGAAGCAAAAACTTGCTTACATTAGTCTTCTCTTCTGTAAATGTAGGTATGAAGTGCTAAATTCAACCCCTGGGCCTTAAATGGGAGTTGCATCTGCTTACACCATGGTTGAATTTGGTCTGAAACATCTATATACTTGAACTATATGCCATTACAGCTAAGGTTACTGTGTACTTGGGTCAGAAGAACTTGGCAGAAGTTAGGGTTTCGCAGCCCCCTTAGAATATATTTGGATTTAAAGGTTTAAACTTTTTAATTTTTTTATCACTGTTAATTAAAATGATTGCTCTTCAAGGATAATCGAATTTTTAAAGCATGTTGTTCTGACTAAGCAGAAGCCTAGTCTATGTAAAATGTTCTATTCAAATGCAACCTTGCCCTGTTTGTGACCATTTGGAACAGTATTGTTTTAATTTTATTTTGTATTGCTTTTAAAGGGGGGGAAATGTAACAGTACAGAATTTGTTTTTCCAGAATTAAAACTGAGCTTGAACAGCAAATGTACCAAGTTTGGAATTTAGTTTAGAACTCACAGTATTTTCAGGAAGAAAGAAGGCATGAAATTGGGAATGAGCAAAGAAAAGGCAGGGGTCATAAAGAATGAAGCTGAATTGAAGAGGCCAAGGCTTTAAGATGAAGAGAAACTTGAAGATTAAGTGAGAGAAGAGGGGGAAGCCAATGTGGAGACTGAAAATATGGGGAGACAAGGTCAGTGTGTAGGGAAGTAGATATAGTTTGGCTATAGCATTTTAGACAGACCAGAGAGGAATAGGATAGTTAGTGGCTTGAGAACCTGAAGTTCTATCTACCTGCCCAAAGTTGTCTTCACTCCTGAGCCATCTAACCTAAATTTCAGTCCTTGTCCAGTTATAAATCTTTCAAAAACTGTCTTCATATAAATGGGATTGTTGGCGGACCTGTAACTATAGCAGCACTGTCCATTGCTGTTGTAATTAAGTAGGCTGTTTAAATGGCATACATTTAATTAAGCCACATAAATACTTTGGGAACCAAGTAAACTGAAGCGGGGAGGTGTTCATCCAATTTTTTTTATATATATATAATGGCACCCATCACTGTACTATCTGAGCACCTCCCATCATATGCAGTGTTTATGGCAAGACTAACAATTTATTGCTAAGCCCTTGTCTACATTAACATTTATAACTCTATTAGCACCTTTATATTAACAGATGTTCCAGGGCCTTTTATAGCTTCTGACATGTTGAGGGAATCCCTTTGTTCTTACTGTGGAAAATTACAGTAACAAGATGGTGTTTGGAGTCAAATGGACAAGTCACATGCCCATGCATGATTATGCCTAGTCACAGCAGGAAAGTCCATTAAGAGTAGAGGGGCATCTTCCATTGTAAGTTAAGTGCTCTTTGATGAGTCACTTAATTTGAATAGTATCAGAGGGGTAGCTGTGTTAGTCTGGATCTGTAAAAAGCGACAAAGAGTCCTGTGTCATCTTATAGACTAATAGACGTATTGGAGCATAAGCTTTCGTGTGTGAATACTCACTTGGTCAGACTGCTAGAAGAGGGCCTCATCCTCCCTGATTGAAATAACCTCGTTATTTCTAGACTGTTTCTTGCCTGCAGATTTATACCTGCCTCTGGCAATTTACACTACATGCATCTGACGAAGTGGGTATTCACCCATGAAAGCTTATGCTCCAATATTTCTGTTAGTCTGTAAGGTGTCACAGGATTCTCTGTCACTTTGTAATTTGAATAGTCCCTCCAAGATGTGCTGGCTAACTACCTTGTGGGCATTACCTCAAGAGCAAACATTTGAAATACAGGTATAGAGCCAATACTCGTAACTTCAAATACAAAAATGATACATGCGTACAAATAGCATAATCATATCCAGCAAGTCATAACCTTTCCATAGACATCTTGCATGCCACATTTTGTACAAGGTTTGTTGCAATTATATAACAGTGGTTGCAACAATGATCTATATGGTCATATTTTAATCAGATAACATACCAGCCCCTCCTTCCGTTTCCTGTATGTAACCCTTTCGATTTTTAGACACATTGGTCTCCTGTGGCTCTTATATTTCCTCTACGTCAGAATAGCTTGATGTTGAGCCTCTAGTGTTACATCTTTTAGAAACTGCCAGCCCTCTTTCAACTCCTTTCCTTCCTAACTGTTTTTTCCCTGAGACCTTGCCTACTATTTCCCTGAGTTGGTTGAAATCTGCCTTTTTGAAGTCCAGTGTCCTTGTTTTGCTGTTCTCATGTTCTCTTTCCTTAAGATTTTGAACTCTGTCTGATCATGATCACTTCCTCCCAAGTTCCCAACCACCTTTATGTTTGAAACTAATTCACCCCTGTTGGGCAAACAAAACCAGATCCAAAATGCATGACCCTGTAGTTGTTTCCTCAACTTTCTGATTCAGAAAGTTGTCCCTACACATGCTAAGAACTTGCAGAACGTATGATGTTTTGCTGTATTAACTTTCCTGATATCTGTTGGAAGACTAAAATCTCCCATTAATACTAGTTCATGTGTGTTCATTAATCTTGTTACTGTTTGGAGAATGTCTCAGCTACTTCCTCCTCTTAATTTGGTGGTCTATAATAGAGCCCCCTGCCGTAACATCACTACTATTCTTTTCTGTCTTTATCCTCACTTACATACTCTCAGTAGGTCTGCTGCTCACTTATTCTTGAACCTCGGAGCAAGTGTATACATTTTTGACATACAGCGCAATGTTGTACATCACATTGAAACCTTCTGGAACATCTTAACTTACCTTTACAGACTCACTAAAACCTGGAACACCTTATCACTAGGGATCAGATGGGTCCGTTGCTTTGTTCTGCCCTACTGTGGTTCCTATACCACTCTCATCATAGTATCCAAAACCTTCCAGAAATACATATTCGCCTTATGTAATCCCCTCAGCTAAGAAAGTCAGAGCCTAAGAGTAGGGTCTCCAAAAAACAGCCAAGAAATAGTCTCCTAGCTGATTTTCATCACCTAAGAAGATAGTTATTAGTTATCTTTTATTCTTTAATTGCTCTTGCATTGCTTTGTCATCTTGGCATCATTGTACTGTATTCTTTATCCAAGGGATCATTTGCAGAAGGAGAAGACTCTGAGACTTTCAGTAAGCTAAGACATTTTCCAGCTGCACCATCCCCAACTGGAACTGTGGGTTCTTCCTCCTTTGCTTCCTTGAAGATTATATGTTTTCAAAGAACTGCAAAGGATTATCTGGTTGATGGGGTCCATGAGTCATTGATATCCTGTAGGCTGATTAGCCTACAGGATGTGTGGGCTGTTCCCATCAACATGGTTAAAAATTGCAGTCTGTGCTAGTTCTTATTGAAGAAGAGTGTATAAAACAAGTTTGGAGTTTTTACAAAAAGCAGCTATGAGTGGATTATAAAACTAGGGGAAAAAAGATAAATAGACACACATTTTGCAAAGTTTCAGTAATGTACAAAAAAAGAAAAATTCCACAAACTTGCCGTACTTACGCTATCTGCATTAGAAATGATGGTGATATAATATCCCTCTCCCATCCCATCCACCCTTTCTGCTCTGTCACATGGCAGGATGGTTTTACTTGGTGGTTCCCTTGGAGTGCTGAATGGGAACTTCCCTGATCCCAAGCAGGTTATCTGGGTATGACAATATGGGTCACTGCCTTAATCCATCAAGAGTGTTCTAGGGGATGAGATGCAGCTGTACTGCATGCAAGGGATTTGGGTTGTCTCTTAGCCATGGTACAGCCAGAGTTTATTTGCAGATGCAGCCTCTTTGCTGCTTCCTGCTACACAATACGGGTAGAGGAATCCTTTATGGGATTGGGAAATGACCCATATGTGGCTCTTTCTCTGAAGAGGCTCACTCATTTCCTTCTAATGTCTTAGAAGGAAGTTAATTGGCTTCAAGGTTGGGGCAGAAAGTGTGTGGACAAGCCACCAGAGACGCTCTTTGGATACTGAGGTTTGTTCTGGAAACTTATGGGAAAGTCCTCTAGAAATTTATAGAGAATGGTATCCCGTCTATCAAGTTTTACGGGGTGGTTCAAAAACCTGTTGCAGAGATACCATTTTCTATTGATTCTGTCACTGTTAAGAGTAATTTCTGTAGAAGCTATTGATTTTATCCCTATTAAATTCTATAGGATTTTTTTTTGTAAAGGAAACAAACTTCAGTAGGAGGAAACCGTGTTGTGTGAACTGAAAGTGACCACCTTCTCAGATTTACAAATTTTCAAGAACTACTCTGAGATTTGGAAGTAGAACAAATTCTAACCCAGCCTCAGTATAAATAGACTCAGGGTGCATTGTGAAAGCTTTTTGCAGCTCACCTAATTGTTTCAGATTTGTAACTGGTACATCATTGCTGGTACATCATAAGGTACATGATACAGGTACATAAGGTACATAAGGTACATGATACTGGTACATCATCAACTGGTACATCATAAGGTACATCATTGCTGTATATGTGGTTTTGTTTGTATTTATTCATTTTATATGTTTTGTTTTGTTTTGTAGCTTGTATCAGATGCCATTCCTGTAGGTACTGAGTGTTGAGTGTGTGAAACTATATTTTGGTTGGAATTGTGTGCTTTGGTTTCTCTTTCCTTCATTTTTATTTCAGTAAAGCTGGGAAATTTTGGCAGTAAAGTCTGCCTGTAACACATCAAATACATTGGGCCATATTCATCTTTGCTGTAAGCCCACTTAAGTCAATGGAGTTTTAATAGGGATATGTTACAACTGTTTTATATATTCAGCAGATAAATATATATCCTGTTACAAAATAAATTGTCATTGCTACAGAAAATGACATTGATTACTTATCAGATGCGTAATAATAAATAGTCTAAATAGTGGCAAGGTAAAACATATGAGGTTTGTTCTGCATGTTTAAAGTGGGTCTTAGCTGCATGTTGTTAGTTTACACTATTCTGAGTGGTTTCTGATTGCTGGTTCTGATCTGCTCAGACCTTTGCAGACAGTTGTGCATTTGAGGTCCTCTCTGCCAAAGAATGTCAAGAATGGTAGTCCTTGTGTACAATCCTTATTTTAAAAAAAGATTATATTTATAATAGTGATCACAAAGTGACATATAGTGTTCCATTATTTAGTTTGTCTCAGTGTCTTCCATATCAAATCTGCTCAATTTACAAATCAAAGATTTTTTTTCCTGGCATCAAGCCTAACCTGCAATCAGAATTTAGCTAGCAGTTTTTGTTAATGATGGATGACACCAAAGAGAATGCTGCATTCCATTATTATACCTTTTTGGAGGAGTATGTCTCTTTCACTGTATCAGTCCTATCACAACCATCTTCCCAATATTCCATTCTGGATACTCATCAAGTATTCACTTGCTTTGAGATGACAGTTCTAATGTCTGCAATGAATGAAGTGCCTTTAGCATAGAAAAAAGCATCTAAATTTCATTGATGGACCTCAGAGAAAGTAATAGAACATATAGATGGTCAGAAGCAAAGGGTTATAATGGCACCCAGGGAACCCCACATGATTGTATGTTTGAAACAAAAGTAATTCAGAAAGTTAAATTAATCTTGTTCAAAACTGTGTGAATAGCAGGAACCATACAAGACAGATTTGGCTAGAAGTCCACACAGTGTTGAGGAATCACTTGTGTGATATCATATTAAGTGCAAAGGTTCAAAGAACTAAATTGGAATGAACATTCTTAGAGTTATAAACAAATCCTTTAGTTGAACTGAGCCTGTGCTAACTCAGTACTATACAGAGATCTAAAAAATGGCTTGGAATTGTCTGAAAATAAAGTTCTGTTTTTAACTTTATAGAGTCTACAAGTGAACAGTCATTGCCACCACTTCTCCTGGAAAAACCATAATGGATACCCTTTTTCTTTCTTTGGACTGTTAATGGCGAAAAAAGCTTTAATTTTACTGAAGGCTGTCATGGTTACAGCATATCTCTAAGTGACAGGAAACCACTCATTTGTAACACTTCTTGCACTTAGTTTTGAGCAACTGAAGTGTTTTCCTAGGTCTAGGACTTAAATGGTATAATCTTTGTTTTCCAAAACCTGGGCTTCAGTGTCCTAGAGTACTTTGGACTGCAAAATTAAATCTTTTTTTCATCTTCTTGCCCTATTCTGTGTTTGCACCTGTGTATTACAGTATTATATTTTTAGTGCTTTTATTTCAGGTTGTTGAAATGTTTGTTATGCTTGCTAGGCCATGAGAATCTTAAGGTTTTTCATTTTGAAGTAACTTTTTAATTCCTAAACCTTTCTGCATAATTAATTAGCTAGGAGTAGAAGGAAATTGATCTACAGGAAAGCTCTTCATTATACAGTTTGAGTAAATGCTCTTAGAACAAGAACAGTGCTCTCAGAAAAGTAATATTACACCTTTTGACACTGTGTTTTAGTGTTCATAACTGTGTGGCTATATATTTATCTGGCTTTGTCTACAGAATTCTTTTGTGAGATGAGAGTCTAAAAGCCATAACAAGTTTAAGTTTCAGATTTCATTTAGTGGCACTGACTTAAATGTAGAGCATGTCCATGTCCTCCGTAGGTGTTAAAAAATGGTGAAATGAAGATCTTATTTTGAAATATTTCACTCTGATATGTGGGTGTGGGGACAGGACCTCAAAATGCATTCTTTTTCAAGACAAACAGGCATTTTACAACCGCTGGATTTGGTGAAGATGGTAATAGCTGTAATATTTGATCAATAATTTTGCTTTCGCCTTCTTTCCCTTGGTCTGTACCATTTTGGACAATTTCTGTGTGACTAATTTTCTAACCTAACATTGATTTTCTATTTTGATCAGTCAGATAGCATCTCTTGCCATATTCTCTCTTATCTACTTCAAGAAATGAACCCAGATAACCAGTAGCCATGTTGAAAAACAGCAGAGATAGTATGTCCCAAGTTTAGAAAACACTTAGGCTCCAGTCAGATTATATAAAAAACAGAGGCATTTATTTTCATAGGAGAGAAAATAAAATTAAAGTGTTTAAAAAGTTAACTGCAATACATAGTAACTGCAAAAGAGCCAATAAAATCAGTGTAGCAGGTTAGATACATAGTTAAATAAAAAATGCCCGTTCCTCTGGTTTTGTGTCATTTCAACAGCACAAAGTGCATAGAAAGATAGCTTATCTAACTAATTAGGGGTTCCTCTGGCCTAGAGGAATCTGCAAGTGAAATAGATTTGGCATGATTGTGTTGTTCCCTGCTCCAAAGTAGGACTGTCTCTATGATAGGCGGCATGGCCAGAGTTTTAGCACACTTCCAAGGTCGCTCTAAATTGTTCCTCAGACGGACCTGTCATCCAGCAGCCTGAGAATCAGGGATCCACAATGTGACTTAGAGCCCCTTTTGCAGCTTCCTACAGGCCCTCAGGCTACACTGGTTGCTAAAGAACCAATCCACAGATTCTGGCCATTAAACATCACATCTCTTGAGTAATTTTTGTTAGGGAGTATGCCCCCCCCCCCTTCTCTCTCTCTCATGGTAGTCCTAGTCTGTCCCTCTTTCAGACAGCTGGCATCCTATGTTCCAAAATGCAATCTGACTACCTCTTCTCTGGAAAGGAGTGTTATTGCTTTTCTCCACATCATTGAAATAACCGTTATCTATTCAAGCTATATAAAGAGAGACAAATTAGGGTGAGTTCCAGGTCACTCCTTTAGTATTTCTTTTAAACCTCCTCATACCTTTTGGCACATACAATAGCTGCTAAACTTGATAGATTGAGGAATTCAAAGCATGGAAACTTTCCCTGTTTAGAGAAGTCTTGAGCTGCCAAAATATATCACATACGTTTACTAAAAATGTTACTTCAAAATCAAAATAAATATAAAACTATAGTATATCTAGATTCTGAGGTTTATTTTCATTTGTGGTCAAAGTAATTATCCTTATTTTACCAGTGTATAAATGTTTATTTGTTCTGATATACAAGGATATGCCTGAATGTTTTGTACTACAGAGTTTCTGCAACAACCAGATACTAATCACCACCATGTGGTAGACATTGTTCATCTGAACTGTTTTATTGCTGCACTGAGCAAATGGGAAGATTTCTCAAGATATGCTATGAGAACAAATGCTATGGATCAGAGATTAGAATCTTTATCTTAATTCTTAAAACTACTTTTTACTTATCTGTTTAATAATCAAAATGTTATTACCCTATTTTAGTAGGGTTTTTTGTTTTGTTTTTAAAACATTCTTTGGGGGGAGGTTTCCAAATTTTTAAAGTTTATTTTCAAATATTTTTTCAGAATATTACATTTTAAAAGAGGGCCAATGAAAGCAATGTAGGTGTTTTGCTGTTTAACAGACTCTGTCAGTAATGGTACTGTGCGTTGTAAACTCTTTCAGGCAGGGAACACCTTTTGGTTTGTACAGCACCTAGCACAATGGGATTTTGGTCATTAACTAGGGCTCATCAGCACCACAGTAATACAAATAAATAATAATAATTCTGCTCATTTACACTATAATTAATGCTTGCATTTTTTAATTATTTACTTGTATATTATATATTAATAAATATTCATTTCTTTCTCTTTGAAGACAAAGGATCCACAGCTCCATCTTTTCCTAAATGATTATAATACATTTTTCACTGTGACTCAGACTGGTATAACCCGGTACCTCACCTTACTCCAACCAGTTGATAGAGAGCTCCAGCAGCTATACACCTTCTCGGTAAGCAATATTCTTTCAAAAGCACGCCAGGAGCTGCTCATTTTTAATGTTGAAAAAGCCAATATGGTATTTACAAACAGAATTATACATTTTGATATGACAGAGAGGAAATAAAATGGAGTCCTCTGCTCTCTCTCATACACAAGTTAATACCCATTTGCAGGATAGGAATAATTTAAAGCTAGATTATTAGTTTACAATTTGTCCTGAATAAGATGTAGTGTGTAGCTGCAGCACCCAAGGAACAGACCAAGGAATGAATTCTGACTCAGAGTTGCTCTCTTCCTTGTTCCTCCCTGGATATGAGCTAAGGAGTAAGTTGGTTCATCCTTTTTAATGAAACAGCTTACTTCTCCCATTTACTCAGGCATCTATCTGGTAGGTAAAGAGGGCTGAAAGTAGGATTATTCCCACTTCTCACTACTTTCTGCCATCTCCCTGCCCTCTTGCTGATATTGAGGAGGCATAAATGTGTGAGCGGTTGAGAGAAAATTAGGAAATTTCGTGTGTATGTTCAACCCAGTCCTGCAAGATACCAAGTGCCTTTTGGAAGGTGACAAATTACTTCAATTCCTATTGATTTCAATGGGAGCTAAAGGTATGCAGTTCTTTGCAGGTTTGGGTCCAAAGTGAGATTATTTTCAAATGCTGGTTTCCTTTCCACATCTTGCTCGTATTGACAACATTGCTAGTTTAACTATTAACAATATCCTTAATTTTGACCAATAAACACATGCTCATAGTATCCACTTGATGAAAAAAATCTTCTCTACACAGCTCTGTGCTTTAGAAATCCCTTTAGCTTCAAACCAGTACTGGTTTGGTGTAAGTACAGAGAACCAGAAATCCCACAATGACAAAAAGAGTGAGGGAGAATATATACATACTTCCAGAGGTTCTGAGACTGCAGCCCAGTGGCCTACTCTATATACTCTGCCTCTGGGCTTTATTAGGAGACTTGGGACAAAACTAAGGCTTCAGCAATAACTCCTTTCCTATTGCCTCATACATTGAGGTATTTTATGCCAGGCGTTGGGGAAGAGCAATATAGGAACTGGCTCTAAACCCACTGGGGTGCTCCTTGGATCACATGAATCCCTAGCAGGGGAGTAACAGTGAGTGTCTGGTCCCTTTGGATTGCCTGACCACTACAAAGTGAGCGCAGAGAGAGTGAGAATCTGCCCCTTTAAACAGCAGAGAACACAGGATGGGAATGTAATTAAGGCACTGGGCTGGGACTTGATAGCTCTGAGTTCAGTTCCTGGCTTTACCATGGACTTTCTGTTAGATCTAGGGCAAATCACTTATATCTTTGTGCCTCAATTCTGCCTCTATAAAATAATTCTTCCTTTTCATTATCCTTTGTCTTGTCTATTCAGAGTTTATTATTTTTTTGAGGCATGGATTGTCTAACTCAGCGGTTCTCAGCCAGGGGTTAGCGTACCCCTGCGGGTACACAGAGGTTTTCCAGGAGGTACATTAACTCATCTAGATATTTGCATAGTTTTACCACAGGCTGCTTAAAATAACTCTAGCAAAGTCAGTACAAACTAAAATTTAATACGGACAATGACTTGTTTATACTGATCTATGTACTATACATTGAAATGTAAGTATAATATTTATATTCCATTTGATTTGTTATATAATTATATGTAAATATGAGAAAGTAAGCAATTTTTCAGTAACAGTGTGCTCTGACACTTTTGTATTTTTATGTCTGATTTTGTAAGCAAATGTTTAAGTGAGGTGAAACTTGGGGGTATGTGGGACAAATCAGACTTTTGAATTTTTCTTAATTCTACCCCATTAAAGTCTTTTTCTGTATTCTTTTTCCCTTTGAAGATGACAGCTTCTGATGGTGTACAGGAGAGTATGGCAGTTATGGTCAATATCCTGGTGGTTGATGCAAATGATAACTCACCAACCTTCTCCAACATATCATACAATGTCAAGATTTATACAGACATGAGGCCTGGGGAAAGCGTTATAAAGGTAACTTCATGCCTTTTATCTAACTGTGTTTAACACAGCAATATGTAGTTTTTTAAGTTAATATTAATTGTAAGTGTACTGAAAACAGGTACAAATGAAGTGTATGTGTCTTCCCCCATTTAAATAATGATATAGGGCATTAAAAAAATTAACAATTGTGAACCTCAAAAACTTTGTAGTTTAGTATGTTTTGAATAATACAATAGAAGTTCAGCTGCTTATCTGCCACTTTATCAAAAAAATTCGGTTAGAAATTTTGCACAAATAGCTATTCTCCTAAACTTCGCAGCTTCTGATGAGATGTGAACTGTCACAAAAACAATTATTTTCCAGGAAGTTGACAACTTCATAGTACCAAATAAAACCTGTATGTGGATAGGTACATTATTATGAATTATCAAGAAATATTTCCAACTTGCCTTTTAATGAGTGTCAGATGTACAGTGGCCATTCATTTTTCAGTCCATGCCATTGACAGCATCATTTGTATAGTAGTGCACAGTGCCATTGACTGCATCATTTGTATAGTAGTGCACAGTTAGACCTAGCAATGTGGTTTATAGTAGAAGAATAGAGGAGAAAGTATTGTTTATTGATTATGGTTTAACATTTGTATATAGCACTTTAAATAGTGAGTGAAACAGTGGGTGAAATCCTGGCCCTATTGAAATCAATGGCAAAACTCCAGCTGATGACAGAGGGCCAGAATGTACCCATGGTCTTTGCCCCTAAATACTTGCAGTTTAAATTGATCACAATAAGACAAGAAGTTGCTGGACAGAGATCAATAGGAAAGGAGAATGGAGAGGGTGGTAAAAATAACCTTTTTAGTAAATATAATTGGTAGTTGAATTCAAGAGGAAGGGCATATGGTTTAAAAGTGAAGTAGATATCCAGTCTCTCAGAATATATTCCTTGATCTGCATTTACTTGCTATATGTACATGGGAAAGTCATCTGGCCTCACTGTGCATTAGTTTTCCCATCTGTAAAATATCTACCTGTGAGGCTTATCAAGTCTGTAAAGTGACTGGAAAGTGAAAAGTAACATTGTGGATTTCCATGTTAATTGTCAACTTCAGTGATTTCCTTATCAAATATGCTCAGTTAACAAATTTTAAAAAGTTCTGGGGTTTTTTTCAAAGCAAGTTCTGCAAACTTAATCTAGGATTTTAGAATCAAGCTTGCTGATAGTTGTTTCATGTTCACAATAATGTTTCTACAGAACACTTTTATTTTCATTTATGCCTTCAGTAACTTTATTTGCAATCCCATTGCCTTTAATGAGTTTGTACAAATCCAGCTGAATGGAATTTAAGGATTGTCTAGATTGGGGAAATGCAGATGCATTGCACCTTGCAACACAGTGGATTAAACTTATACTAGTGCCCTTTTTTCTGCTGTCCTTTTTCTCTGCTCCTTCACGGGGTTTCTAAGAATGAGAGAATCAGCACAACGAAATACAGTGTACTCCCAATTTTCCAAATAGCATGGGGGGCACAAATTTTGTTCGAATAATAGAGATGGCAGGAGCCATTCAGCAGCAGGGTGGCCTCCCCATGGCTAGGGGCTCATCCTCCTCTCAGTCTTGGCCTGGAATCTTCACTCAATTATCTAAACTTTCACATTATCTGAATCCTTTCATTGTCCCCCAGCATGTGATACATGCTGCAAAGGGGCTGTATCCTATGCTGAGGGACGAGGAAGGCATTTGGATAATGCAGAGGTTTGGATAACAGGGTTTCAGAAAAACGGGAGTATATTGTGGTGCCTGCAAAATTCTTGTCAAAGCCACATGGCAGAGTTCAGTTTTAATATTTTGCTCACTCTATGTACAAGCTGTGAGAGACTGCTGATTTCCTGCAATATCTTGACTGAACTTTATTGAATTAAGTTAAACCTTATTGAATTAGGGTTAATGCCTTTGGGGGTATATTGTATTAAAAATGCAGCTATGTATGTACTATTGTGGCATTGTATGCATCTTCTCTAGTAGGGAGGGGGAATGCCAATGTACTATCTCTCTTAACAATCTTTTGAAGCAACTCTTCTGGAAAGGTATGCATATACTAGTTCAAACTGCATTCTCCAAGGACAAAGAGAGAGAGAGTTATTGTATAAATAGCCTAGTTTTAAACTGGCTCATGGTTTCTTCCTGGTCCAGCAAACCTGTGGTCCACAACAGGCCCCAATCCATTGGGAAAGGTTAGAAAGATGGGCTTCCAGATGCCCCAACAGACTGTTGTGCATTGGAGCAGTGATGATTCTGTAACCACATCAAATCCTTTGGGTGAAGGTTTAAAGGACTGCTCTTGCCGGAATCCATGTTAGGGATGGTTTCTGGTCAGCTTATTAGCATGTGTGTAGGTTTGTTTATTGGTTTTAATATATTTTCTCTGTAATGCTTTTTACCTTAAGAATAAAGTGGGCTGGCATAGGAGGTACTATGTGGTACCTTTTAACTGTAGCATTTACACTTGTTAACCATCTCTAAAGAGACAGCAGCCAAGTTTTGCTTTGGTAGCCTCTCTCTCCTGGGGATAACACAGGGAAGTTAAGGAACTGTGTAGCCTGGAAATACTCCAGTCAAAAGGGTGAGGGACACATGTCTCCATCCAGGGGAGCTGGAATCCTGAGAGTGGGTGCCTTTGTTGGGCCACTGAGGGGACATACAGGGGCAGTTGTCCTGAACTGTAACCCAAGTAATCTGTGGGCCACAGAAGGAACATTTGTCCTAAATAACTTGCAAACTTAATACAAATTACAGGTTACTTTAATAAGAAACATGTATGTATTGATCTGATAAAACACTGTGTAATTTGTTGAAAGAACAGCACTGATGACTGTAGTGGTATACTTCGTATCTAATCATGGAATATAAAGCTAAGCTTTGGAAATTTGGGGTTTCCAGGAACAATTTATATCCTCTGCCATGTGAAGGGAAACCCATTGTTTCCAACAAAAACATCAGCACAGGTGACTAGGTAGTGTTTGGAGTCACATGGGAAAGTCACATGTTCATGCCCAGTTTCGCTCAGTCATTGCAGGATGCCATTACCTATATTCCAGAAAGCATATTTATAGGACAGTTCACTCAGTGTAGATGGGTGTCTCCCATTGCCCATTATGAGTAAAGTGTCCTTTTGATGGGCCATTCAATTTGAAAAGTCCCTCCAAGATGTGCTGGCTAACTACTTCCTGGGCGTTACCCCAAGAGCAAACATTTGAAATCCAGATATAGAGCCAATATTCATACCTTCAAATACAAAAATGATATATGCTTACAGATAGCGTAATCATAACCAGCAAATCCTAATCCTTTCATAGATATCTTACTTGCCACATTTTGCACAAGTTATGTTGCAAATATATAATAGCGGTTGCAACAATGATCTATATAGTTATATTTTATCAGATAACGCTACACTGGCCATGACTAATATAGGAAGCAAGCGGCGTCATCAAGAGGCGTCACCGGCGGCATTTCAGCAGATGCTCCACCACCAGCCAGGACGCGGGCACATTCAGATGCCCCTGCGGGCGCCATGGTGCCTGCAGGCACTGCATTGGGGACCCCTGTGATATAGCTTGGGGGCCTGTAATGCATTGAGCTGCCACTGTGCTGCTGTTGCTACAGGGCGCATAGACAAAAATGGGAATGACTCCCCGGGTCATTCCCTTCTTTATGTTTTGTCTAAAAATAGAGTCAGTCCTGCCTAGAATATGGGGCAAGTGTACCAGAGAACCAGAGAGCACAGCCGCTCCACGTCAGATCCTACAGAAATGATGACTGCGTGCCATCTAGTGGACCTATCAATAAGCATTCCCCAATCTGGACCTTAGCGTCCAGAAATCTGGGTGCTGCATGAACCCCTCTAACCTTAATTACAGCTCAGATTTGATCTCATGCCACCCGCCAAAAATTCCAGGGTTTTGGCCTCCCTCTGGTCTCCGCAAACCCTTCCTGGGAAACCCCATAGCTCAGAACCTGAGTCTTACCACAAAGGGAAATAACCACTTCCTTCCCCCTCTCTCTCCCCCAGACTTTTCCTCTCTGGCTAACCTGAGAGTTACTGATGCAGCCTCTTTACATCACAATACCAAGAAGCATGTGTCCTTTCTTTCACAAAGAGACCAACCAATACAAGGAAACAGAATATTGATCTCCTCTCTTCCCCCTCCCACCAATTCCCTGCTGCTGTAGAGCTTCACCTCCGTAGATCTAACAACAAGAGAATTCCCTCCCTTCGTTCTTAGCCTACCAGAGAGAAAAAAACGTCAAACAAGTCTTAAAAAGAAACTTTAATATAAAAGAAAGAAAAAAGACATAAAAATATGATCTCTGCATTAAGGTGACAATCCAGTGCTATTTCTAAAAGAAAAATTGAATAAACAGCCTATTCAAAAAGAGATACAATTTAAACATTCCAGCAAACTACACACATGTAAATACAAAAAAAAAACAATAACAGCCTATTGTTTTTTCTACCTTGTACTACAACTTTGAACTGAAGTTTAGACGCTTGAAGATAGAAAGAAAGAAAAAATCCCCTCTCATAGCTGAGAGCCAGACAAAGACAAAGACCCAAACATTCCTCCCCTGAGCTTTGAAAATCCGTTTCCTGATTGGTCCTCTGGTCAGGTGTTTTTCTCTTTGTTAACCCTTTACAGGTGAAGAGAACATTAACCCTTAGCCATCTGTTATGACAGTACCCCTGCAACAACCCACCCCTTGCTTCCCCCCCCTAACTGTCCTGGCTACCATGGCAGTGTCCCCCTATTTGTGTGATGAGTAATAAAGAATGCAGGAATAAGAACACTGACTTTTTAGTGAGATAAATGAGGGGAGGCAGCCTCCAGCTGCTATGATAGTCCAGGCAGTACAGAATCTTTTTCTTTAGACATGAAAGGTGGGGGCTGATAGAGCTCAGCCTCCAGTTGCTATGATGAAGACGATTACCAGCCGTTCTGTACCATCCGCCGGGAATGACCAGAAGTCATTCCCATTTTTACCCAGGCGCCCCTGCCGACCTCACCGAGGCCAGCCAGGAGCACTCACGGGCTGCTGATGACGATGGCAGACGGTACAATATGACTGCTATCCACTGGGAAGGGATGCTGGTGTTCAGTGCTGCAGCACCCCATCTACGAGTAGCATGCAGTAGACATAGGTGACATTGAAAAAAGGCGAGAAGCGTTTTCTTTTCCCTTTTCTTTCGGGGCAGGGGGAAGGGTGTAAATTGATGCATATACCCTGAAACACCCAGGAAATTTTTTGACCCTTCAGGTCTTGGGAGCTTAGCCAAGAATGCAAATGCTTTTTGGGGCTGGGGACTGTGGATAGCTGAAGTCCTCGGTACCCCTCCTCCCTTCATAGCATCCATTGATTCTTTGGCTTTCCGTTACGCTTGTCATGCAGCACTGTTCTGTGGCCTCTGTCTATCATACCCTGGAGATGTTTTCAAATGCTTTGTCATTTAGTTTTTGTAACGGACTCTGATAGAACGATTTTGTCCTCCCAACAGCGATCAGATCAGTATCTCCGTACGATCCATGCTGGAGCTCTTTTTGGATTTGGGACGCATCGCCACCGTGCTGATCAGTGCTCCACGCTGGGCAAACAGGAAATGAAATCAGAAGTTCACGGGGCTTTTCCTATCTACCTGACCAGTGCATCCGAGTTCAGATTGCTTCCAGAGCGATTCACAATGGTGCACTGTGGATAGCGCAGAGGCCAATACCGTCATTTTGTGGCCACACAACCCTAATCCAACATGGCAAACCGATTCAGCACTACTCCCCGGTCGGGGAGGAGTACAGAAACTGGTTTAAAGAGCCCTTTATATCGATATAAAGGGCCTCGCTGTGTGGACAGGTGCAGGATTACATTGGTTTAATACTGCTAAATTCGGTTTAAACGCATAGTGTAGACCAGGTCTTAGTTTCATTCAACATTATTTCTTTAAAAAGAAAAACTTTAACTAGTTTTTTGTTAGACTGGTTAAAGTTTTTCTTTTTCAAGAAACAGTGGTAAACGAAACTTAATTCTGTATTGAATTTTACTGAACTAATTATCCTGTATACTCATCTGTATGTACATAACTACCCTGTTTGTACTCATCTGCATGTACATATGACAAAGCATTTCATTCTATAGCACCACCACATAATTGCTTTAGTGTATTTTAAGGCACTTATCTCCTTTGAGATGATAATCAGCTGTGATATAAAAGGAAAATGACTCAGGTCGAATTTGTTTAGTTGGAGAAACCACTTACTCCAGTCAGAGAAAGTAGGTCAGAAAAGACAGCACTGACCTCACTGAGTCTATATAATTGGATATAATTTACACATAAGCAAAGAATGTCTATTTTCCTGAAGCAGATTGCATTAGAGAGATAAGTAATAATATGATTAAAATATAAAACAATTAGTCCTTCAAAAATGCTAATTCCTTCTTCAGTGTATTAGTTTGTTTTCATATAATGGCCAGTTTGCTTTTAAAGTTTGAAAGCCAACAGAGTGTTGTAGTATTATGATTAAACAAATAAGTAAAATGTGGGCTGCATTTGTGGCCCTTGCTAAAGTCAACTTTTTACCAAAGGGATCTTAAACCAGCCCTAAATGTGCCACCTGCCTAGGGTGGTGAGGATTCCCACCACAGGGAAATTCTGCTTTCTCCCCTACTTCCTCCCATGCCAGAGATTGGACTGGGACATGTACAGCTCTGCCATACAGTCTGTCAGTGGAAGAGTCCCTATGGGACTGGTTCTGACAGTGCAGTTTAAAGTGGCTCAAGCTGCACCAAAGTGTAAGCTCTGATGCCGCCTGCTCCATGTCCCTTAATTCACTTGGAGTGGGCAAGTCACTGACAATGAATAGTCTCTGGTTATAGTGACTTTTGTTGACTTTCTCAGTGGGCTTGGTGGAGAGAGAAATTTGGCTCCTGCACTGTAACCTAACCTGTCTGGTTTTGAGGATCCCCTACAGCATTGCTTCTAAAGAATTACTAGAAAAGAAGAGAGTCCTGCAGGGGAGGAACTTGCTGTGCTCATAAATCAAGTTCCTGTCTGTCTACCAATAGGAAGAGGGGCACAGAATTCAAAACAAAGAATTATCTCTTCGAAAGAGACTGGTGTGGTAGTGTTTGCCTTACTCCCAAGTCAGAATCCACTAGGATTTATTTTATTTTGGATGTCTATCTTACGAGTTGTGATCTGACCTGTTCTGAAGCATTGATGCTGTTCTCTTCCAGAGGAGGGCTGGGTATTTTGAATAGTTAAGTTTTTTTAAATAAAAAACAATAATTATTTGTGCTGTATGAGAGAGATCATCTTGAGAATTTATTTTTATCAGTCCAGTCTGTCTGCATTTTTAGGATCTGTACAACATTCCACAGCTGAGAAATTAGCAATTAAATAAATCTATTGTTTGGATTTTAATGCTGATGATTATGTGGGTAGTTAAAAATGAAATATGTGCTCATTATTTTGACTTAACTTCACAAAATAGCCTAAAAGTGTACTGGTTAATTTTGGTGGGCAGGGTTCATTTTCTTGTAGGTTTTTCTGTTCTGTCTGCCATCATTACCATTGCTATTAGTAATGTTTGTCTGCCATAACTCAGATGATTAAATGAGTTGCATATTAATAAATGGAGTGTATAGTTGTGCGATAAAATTATACTTTAAACAGATCATGTAAATGATTCATACCATGTCATTATTTAATTAGACATATCTTTATTTTTATATATAACATATAATTGGAAATAAAATGAAGTAAATGCATAGGAAAGAAATCAGCAAGGAACAGAGAGCAGTAACCAAGAATATGACAGAACTGAGAAACAAAAAAGCTAGATTTCTGCAAAATTTGCCTTTGGGGGCCAAAAACTTTCTTGGCCTTTGCAAGCTAGAAAACGAATCTTTGCTGTATTTTTATATTTTGTTTTTATTCTGTCTACATAATAACGCCTGAGCTCCCCTTGAAATGTATGCAGTGCTTTTCTTATCTGAAATGGTATTTTAAATGTATGAAACAAAAGTAACCAATTTTATTTTTCTGTTTATCTTAATTACCCCAATTTTATTTATCAGAGGAAAGTATCATTCTGATATGACCATGTTCAGAAGATTTTACAGTACATTTGTCATAACAGTTAAATAAGTCTATGAGTAAAAAGAAAAGGAGGATAAGTAGGGGAGTGGATTAAAGCAGTGGTTCTCAACCAGGGATACATGTACCTCTGGGGGTACTCAGAGGTCATCCAGGAGGCACATCAACTCATATAGGTATTTGCCTAGTTTTCGAACAGGTTGCATAAAAGCACTAGAGAAGTCAGTACAAACTAAAATTTCACACAGACAATGATTTGTTTATACTGGTCTATATGCTATACACTGAAATGTAAGTACAATATTTATATTCCAGTCGATTTATAAGTATATGGTAAAATGAGACAGGGAGCAGTTTTTCATTAATAGTGTGGCTTTGATACTTTTGTATTTTTATGTCTGATTTTGTAAGCAAGTAGTTTTTAAGTGAGGTGAAAATTGGGATACGCAAGATGAATCAGATTCCTGAAAGGGGTACAGTAGTCTGGAAAGGTTGAGAACCACTGGATTAGTGCATTAGTTCAGTTCTGGAGACATTAAATAACCCTGCTTTAGGTGAGAATTAAAAATGGTTTTGGAGGTCCTGTCCTAGCTCTTGCTTGTCACATGGCACAAAAACACAACACGCAGTGCCATGCATGGTCATAGTGGCCAGACATGTTGCTGAAGATCAGAAATGGTAGTGCATTAATAGATCTGCATGTGGAAACATCTGTATTGCATGTCTCTTCCTTTCAGTATAAATGGTTGTGAAGAGTATTATTAGTTCCATTACAGCTAATTTTATTTACAAAATTAACTCTCTTATATCTCTTCATGAATTGTCGTCATCATCTTAGGCTATGTCTACTCTTCCGTGGCAAGTCGACCTACACTACGCAACTTCAGCTATGTGAATAACATAGCTGGAGTCGACGTACCTTAGATCGAATTACCCCGGGGTCTACACCACGGGGAGTCAACGGGAAATTTTCTACCATCGATTTAGGTTACTCTTCTCATTGGGAGTAGAAAACAGGGGTCGACTGGAGAACGATCTGCAATCTATTTGTTGGGTCTTTAGTAGACCAGCTAAATTGACCGCTGGTGGTGCGATCTCAGAGTGTTGATCCCCGCTGTAGTGTAGACCTGCCCTAAAATGTGACGTGCTTGAGATTTAACTCATCTTCTAAACAAGCAGCATTTTTTCATTTAGCAAACGTATCTCAGACAATATGTAAAGCAGGATTTTTGCTATCCAGTGCACGCTAAGTACTGACAATTTGTTAAGAATCTTTTTTTAAAGACCAAATTTGCATATCCTGTATTGTAAATTATACGTTTTTGTATTTGCAATGTGTCATGTCTTTGTTCCTGTTGATTTCTTAAACCTACATCTTGCAATGAATCCTGTCAGCATTTGCAGCTAAATTTCCATAAAATATCCTGTAAAAATGCACTTAGAGTTTTCTACCTGTACTTGTTTACAGACACCTGTGTGTCTGTCTGTCTTGTCTGTCTGTGGCATTCCTGCAGAATAGTTTCTAAGCGCAAGGTAGATAAGCTGTTAAATGCAAACAACTGAGAGCATAAGAAGCTAGATGATAAGGTAAGAGAAAATTTGGCCCCCAAAGCACATCTTAAATGTTTTATTTCAAGTACAGGTAAACCCTCAATATATGAATGTCCACATTAAATGAAATTCATATCTGGTCTCAGCTCTGAATTTTTATTAAAGTCAAAATTGATTTTTGTGACACTTTGATTTTATAATATATTGCATACTCCTTGAAACCTTTGTAAAATCAGGTTTCTCTGCATACATCAAGAAATGCAGTAATACGTAAACTTGATCTAAGGTTCAAAATGATTGGTTTGACTGGAAAGACGTTAAGTGAAATTGTATGTCTAAGACCAGGGCTTTAACCATAGTTTGTTATGCTCTATTTACTGTTACATTTGATTAGTCCAAATCAATAACTTGATGGAAACATTTCCTCAGCATACATTTCTAATGAATGGTCTTATTAAGGGTGTTAAGGGTTTTTGTATCTTTTATGAATGCTCCATTAATAGGTGCTCTACCTGATGTGTGGGGAAGAAAGTCTTTTCTTTTTGCTACAGTTTATATAATGTATTGGATTATATGCACATTTTCTAGCAGAAGCAGTTGCTGAATTACATGGAGGAGCCCAAGAAAAAATGAAAAATGTGCACAGTTGCTGTCTGAGCTTTGACAGCCCAGTCATGGCAGTTCTCAGTAGCATATTGCTCCAAATGACTCAACTCTACAGTTTACATGGTAATTTTCATAAAATTACCTATAATGCTAAAATAAATTTGTACTAATTAAATATGACTTTGGAGAATCAGACTTGCTTGACTGGAACAATCATTCCAAGTATGGATGTTGGGAGACAAACCAGTTTGGCAGATATCTGTTCAATTCAATTTAGGTCAGCAGGAACTAATCATATATGGCATTTGGGATTCAGACCAACTTGATTGAAAGTTAGTTCATGACGTGTGGGGCCACTAGAAGTGTTGATGATCATATATTTATTAGCTTCATAAAAGGTTCCCTGAAACTGTCACTTCTAAAGCGACCCAGGTCTAATGGAATAGTCCAGTTCCTCCCTTCAAGTTTAAAGTGATTGAGATTGATCAGAGTTTGTATACTCATCAGGTATATGGTTTTATCAGATGTGACGTTAATAATATTTCTTATTATAGTTTTCCATTTGCCTCCTACCAAACTATCTCTTGCTGGGTTGAGTAGCTGTAGAATACATGTAATTTAAAAATTATTAATCTTCTTACATTTTAAAGGTAACAAAATTACTGTTACTGTATGCAAGAGACATTTTGTGGAAGTAGAATAAATCCTATTTAGTCTGTTACTTTTTCTATATATTTTGACTTTAAAATATATTAATTATGAAGTCCTATCACCTTAAGACAGCTGCCATTTGAATTTCCAAAATTATAAAGTATGATGGCAGTTTTTGGACTTCAGTTTTACCTTTCAGACATCTTTTTGCCCCCAAAATGTTATTTGGATTACTTAAATTTTCAAAGCCTCTTTTTTGTAAATTTAATTAACCTTACTAATTTATACATTTGTATATTCAACTGATTTCTCTTTTCATGCTGGCACAGTAAAAACCGGCCCTGTCCCAACTGCTGAAGTTAAATACTTAGGACCTTGGATTTTTCAAAGATTTTCTTTTTTTTTCTTTTTCTCATGCGTGTTTTTATTGTTGGTGTTCAGTGTGGAAGGGTATTGTAACATTTTAACTATGTCATCAAGTTTTTACGATAAGTTTTCTTTGGAAGGTTAATGAATATGAGCAATTGCATAGGGTAAATGTAGAATATTTGATTACAGGAATATGCAGTTTTAGAGATGTTTTAAGATCTTAAAAACTGGCACATCCATGCTTTTTAACTGGAGCTGCTTCTGCAAACTCTAAGGGAGTATAGAAAGTGGATTTTATGAGCTGCAGTTTGATGTGTTGTCTTTATCTAAACATCACAGGGTATTAAGCTGAAACACCAAAGAGACTATCATATGGAATGTAGAGCAGTTATGAAACTACACAGTTTATAGGACATGCAATGCAGAATTTGGCAAGAAAGCACAGAATTAGGGAAGTGTGCTCCAAGGACAGTGTGTGACACTTAGATTTTTTTTTATGACTTTCTAACATGAGTTGCTCACTATTTTGAAAACAATTGAAAGTTTCATTATTAAAAAATATTTCAAACATTCAACCTGAGTATGATGCCATGCTACCTCTCAAGAGAGCTGTGAAGAGCTTTGTCTGTTCTAACAAAGTGTGTATCAAAAAAATAGTTCAGAATAAACGTTAACATACCTTTGTTCACTTTGAAATGCACCTTATATTGCTATACTGTATGTGAAGACAATAATGCACTTTAATTTCAGGGTCAGTGCATCTTACCTAGGGTACAGTTAATTATAACTCCCCATACCTTATTTAATCCATTGTTGCTTCATGAGAAAGGGTTGATTCTACACATAGCGTAGGGTGCAACAGCAGTAACAACCTCCATCACCTGCTATATGCAGAATCCATAATTTGGATGTTGGATCTCCCACTGCATCCAGATCATTTCCTCTTATCATATTAATTCAGTGCATTTTTACTATACTGAACTTGGGTATTGTTTTTGGCTAAGTGCCTCACTCTTCACATTAAAATTGATATTCCACTGAGCCTATTTCTGAAAAAAAAGCTAATCCCTCAGTGTTTTATTCACTCTCTGTAGCTTAGAATCATATGTAAGTGTAATTATCTTGCATGCTTCAGCTTGCTCTAGTGGCAGGATACCGTGCATGTTTTCCTTCTTGTCTCACTTTCACCAGGGGTCTTGGGAGCAGATGGCTCTAAGGTTGTGAATAATGTTCTCTGAACTGCAGTGATGTGACCAGGGCTGGCAGTGTAATAATATGTTGATTAATAGGTTACATTATATTCTAATCCAGGAGAGGATTTGAGTGACAGGCTGGTGATAGGCCACCTCCACATATGCTTCTGCCAGCCTACTGAGTGACGCAGGGGCAAAGAAGAGGATTTCTGGCTCCCAGACAGTTTCCTCAACCTGCCTCCATGCTTGCTGAGTCTGTGGATGCATTAGGGGCTGTGGGAGCAAGAAAGCAGGAAGGCAGATGGGCCAACAGGAATCTTTAGAGGAACCATGGCTTTTTCATTCTTCTGTGTATGAGCCCAGCAGAGGAGCACTTCTGAAGTCAGAGCCAGGGGAGGCTCCAGGCCCCAGCACGCCAAGCGCGTGCTTAGAGTGGCATGCCACGGGGGGCGCTCTGCTGGTCGCCGGGTGCCCAAAGCCGCAGGACCAGCGGACTGTGGGACCAGTGTACCCTCCACAGGCACGGGAGGTCCACCTGAGCTGCCTGCCGCCCTCCCGGCGACCGGCAGAGCGCCTCCCGCGGCATGCACCCTGCTTGGGGCAGCGAAATGTCTAGAGCCGCCCCTGGTCAGAGCTGCTTAGTATGGGTTCTTACAGTTTTCCATATCCCCCGCTGTTCTTCTCCTGTACCAACTGATGCCTATTGATGCTTCATCTCTGCTGCCCAACACCAAACATGAGCAGCAGGGGATGGAGATCTGAAAAAAAAAAAAAAATTGTCACTTTCACTCCACTGCTGTTCACCCAGGAAGGTGAGCTGATGGACAGTGCTACCAGTACATGCTCTATGTCTGGCAGCCAAAGGTTCCAGTATGCCATGTTGATGTATTGGCTGCTGTCTATATCAACAAACTACATATTTCATAGGAAAAAAATATTCACCATTAATCAATCAAGAGATACTGGAATTCGCAGGTTTTATCTTTGGAGTTTCCAATATGCAGCACAACGCACACATACCTGACTCAGAACTGAGGAAACTAGGCCCCAGGTGTTGCTTCCCTCCACCTCCCAGGGAAAAACTACAGAGAGGAACCAGCAAGAGATGTAGCCTTTAGTAAGCAGCAGAAGCAGGCAAATTACGGACCATAAGACATTCAGAGAACTTCCTACAGTTTTACTGAAGTTTGTCTGCACTGTGCTGATTGACTGTTGGCTCCAACCCTCTCCCTTTCCCTCCATCACAATCTCTTCACCTCCTCAGCTTCCTTGTACCCTGTTTCCCTCACCTCTGTCCTTCAGTATCCCTTCTCCCTTCACTTTTCTTTACATTTAACTGATCTCATCCTAACTACACACCCCTTCTCAACCCCTCCTCCTCCCAAAATCATGGAACCAATGCGATGTTTGCTGCCATTACATTGTTCACTCTGCTTGTGTGCTATATCCCTTTCCCTCACCCTATATCTGTCTTGTCTATTAGATTGTACACTTTTTGGAACAGGGACTGTCTGCCATTCTGTTTGCACAGTGCCTAGCACAATGGGACATCATTCCTGATTGGTCCTTAGGCACTACCCTAACGAACATGCTTAATAATGATACTTCAATTATTTCTCTCACATCTGAGTGTAGCAGAATGCAATACCTCTTTTTTCATTTTTTAATGTGTTATTAATTAAGATAGCTGTTCTAATGTATGAGATAAAGTTCAGTGGACAAGCACCACCACTGATTTATGTATAGATATTTATGTGCTTTTTATGGAATAATCTGTTCATTCTACATATGGAAAGAGAAATGCTAAAATGTGCATACTTTTGATCTGTTCTCAAGAAATATAGTCTTCCTGAATCCCAAGCAACTGAAGTGAAAACATTGCCTACTTGTTCTATATACATCTGTTGTGTGGATATAGTGCATTGATAATATTAACAATGTCTATTCAATACAGGATATGCCTGTAGTTCCAAGTCATCGTAGTGCACTTGGTAAAAAACACAGATTCCCTATATCTCCTATCAGAGACTGTGCATATCATATCTGGTAATACACTAGAAGTAAGAAGCAAGAGCTGCTGTGTATCTTATTACAAAGATAGGAATCTACCATTTCCAATGGCTTAAACTCTCATTTCTAGCCCTAATGGATCATAAGATATCTGACCTTAAAGTTGCACAGCCTGGGTGTCAGAGCTTTATGATTTTGTGGGAGAAATGTCAAAAACAGAGTTGCAATAAATGGTTTTGGATTTCCTGTGCATAATATCTCTCGCTCTCATAGATGTGTGTGTAAACATGCACCTTTATCATTTCACCTGGACTCGGTTTTCTAATTGGTCTGTGGTACACCTCCTAGTCCCACCGCCCATAAATGATAATGCTGTTGTTCCCCACCTTAACATGAACAGGTTTTATGCAAGGCTTCAGTATCATAACTTCTGGCAGCAACAGCACTATCCCAATACAATTTTAAGGAAGACAGAGGTAGGGAACCTTTCCATGAATAAACTTTAGACCCCCAATTCAAACTTTTTTTTATTCTTGTAAATAACATCCTTGGATGGGTTTTTTTAGGCAGTGGCAGATATTCCTATCAATAAAAAAATAACATCAATGTTGCATTAATTAGCGTTTCATTAATGTTTAGATTTCATAGTTTACTTTCAGTCTTAAATAAATTCAGAATTGGTTGTTTTGGATTTTTGTTCCTGATGCAGGATTTTCTTATACTCATTTTATGATATTCTGATTTTAAATTGCATTTTCCTTTGACAATATTTTTTGAGAGTAGATGCAGAGTGTTTCTTCTTGCTTTGAAAATTTTCTTCTCCAAAGCAAGATCGCTTGTTGGGAGAAAATAACATAGGATGGAAAATTGATTCTGAAGTATTTACGTTCTGATTTTCAATTACAGCTCAATGCCATAGATGCAGACCAAGGGCCAAATGGGCAGATCATGTACGAAATTCTGGCTGGGGACCAGGGAGACTTCATCATTACTGACCGAATGGGCCTTATCACCATCGCTCCAGGAGTTGTATTGTCAGTAGGGAGGTCCTATGCACTCACTGTCAAAGCATCTGACAATGCTCCTCCTGCGCAGAGAAGGTAATTAATTATATAATAAAAAGTATTTTTAACTTATGTCTATCCCAGCAATTAAATTTAAGAAGCACAGCATACTATTATTCGTAAAAATCTGTGCTGCATCAGGCATTCAGAGGGATATGGCTTCAATTTATTCTGTTTTATGTGTTGATCCCACTTCAAGTTTTCTTTTGATAAGTACTATATTAGAAATTAATCTAATACTTGCGTTTTAATGGCTTATTTACATATTCTTTGCAGCTCACAACTTTCATGATTTCATTCCCCTTGACTTATCTCCTTTTTAAAGTTAAATTATTGCCTGTTGAATTTTGTCTGTCCTTGTTTGTATGAGAAATTAAAAGTGAAAGAAAGGAAGATAGATGTTGGTTGTCTGGACATGGCTTGATATGATGCAGAAATTATTAATAATAGTATCTTCAGAATGATCCCTCAGCTGGCAACTGCCTTCTGCCCAGGTGAGACGGTATTATAGTATTCATGTTCATCTGGACTTGGCTTATTTTGTCACATAAATTGCAAGCTGTGTAAATAATGAAGTACACACCACTAAAACCTAAATTCACATTTAGCAAAGTCATTTAATATCTAATCTCAGATATCGTCTCTAATGTCAGATCAGAGCAGTTTGTGTGTTGTCTGTGGTTGACTCAGGATTGTCGTGTTCCCCAAATAAAGCTATCCAGTCCCACTTCCCTGCTTCTTTTGTTCTCGATTACTGTGCGCTGAAAGTAAGCAAATATGTTGGCACTTCACTATTGTGTAGAAAAATACATAACCATGGTTGAGATGACATGTTCTGGGCCCAGTGCCAGTAAGGCGTCATTGTGCTGAAAATGAGACAAGTCCGTTCTCCAATTAAAGGGACTGGGAGAAATTGCAGCCTTGTGTAACTGCACCTCTCAAAGGTTTCTCACATTCACAAATTGGGCAGTCAAGGTAAGAGGAAGAAATCATCATGTGAGTTTACCCAGATGCCTCCTCCCTGCCCCCCAAGACCAACTTCTGCTGTTAAGTCTATGATGGCTAAATTGAGCTGGGATGTTACTTGTTTATTCCAAATTGCTATATATTTCCAAATTATCGGTGATCCATCAGACTATTTACAAATTAAGCTCTGTAAACATGTGGTCTTATAATTGAACTGAAACTTCTTTATAAAACACATTCTTTAGCTGCCAGGATTTCTTTTCCGCAAAACATTTCAGATTTGTCAAACTTCATCTTAAACTCATACACTTTGTCTTACGTTTTGTCTTCCCTTCCCTTTTGTCATGTCTTACACTCTTCTGTTGCACCGTGCTTCAATTTAGAGTGTAAGCTCTTTGATACAGATCCTGTGTAGTTTTATGTATTTGTAGAGTGCCTAGCATGCTGGTTCCCTGATTAGTTGGCTCTGCAAAACAAATAATTTACTTATTGAACACTGGCATGGAACAGGAAGATCTTTATGGTTGTTGTTAAAATATTTAAAGCATTTGACTCAAAGGCTTGGTGTCCATTACACCTTGGTCCAAGATAAACTTTTCATTCTCCACAGCACTGTTTTCACTAGTAATAAACCCTTTACCAAATCTTAAAGAATTATAAACACGTGCCCTAAGATCTATATTTTAATGGTATCACTGGTGTACAATTTTTGAGAAGTCGTCTGCTTCAGAGATAAAATGTGGTATTTATTATGTAGTTTGATGTACTGAATTCAAATATGACAATTAAAACAACTGATTGGCTACTGTTTCTAAGATATTTAAGTTTTTACATTTTATGTCTATGTATATTGTGTAGATAGTAGAGTTTTCATCATAAATTGTAAACCTAAGTCTTTTCATGTGTTTATGGTTGCTTTACATGATAATATTTCACCTGTCCTGTTTATGTAACACTTTAAAAATCAGCAAAAGGGTTATATAAATAAAATTTATTATGAAACAAAAGGCAAAAAACTATTATGTACATAGTTTAGTCCTATTCAGTGTCTACTCGGCGCTTCTTGGCTTGTCTCTTGTATTCATTAAATGGAGCATCTCTTGTCACTGTCCAGCAATAGTCTGCAAGCATTGATGGGCTCCATTTGCCCTGATAGCGTTTCTCCATTGTTGCAATGTCCTGGTGAAATCGCTCGCCGTGCTCGTCGCTCACTGCTCCGCAGTTCGGTGGAAAAAAATCTAGATGAGAGTGCAAAAAATGTATCTTTAGTGACATGTTGCAACCAAGGCTTTTGTATGCCTTGAGGAGGTTTTCCACCAACAACCTGTAGTTGTCTGCCTTGTTGTTTCCAAGAAAATTTATTGCCACTAACTGGAAGGCTTTCCATGCCGTCTTTTCCTTGCCACGCAGTGCATGGTCAAATGCATCATCTCGAAGAAGTTCACGAATCTGAGGACCAACAAAGACACCTTCCTTTATCTTAGCTTCACTTAACCTTGGAAATTTTCCACGGAGGTACTTGAAAGCTGCTTGTGTTTTGTCAATGGCCTTGACAAAGTTCTTCATCAGACTCAGCTTGATGTGTAAGGGTGGTAACAAAATCTTCCTTGATTCAACAAGTGGTGGATGCTGAACACTTTTCCTCCCAGGCTCCAATGACTGTCGGAGTGGCCAATCTTTCTTGATGTAGTGGGAATCTCTTGCACGACTATCCCATTCGCAGAGAAAACAGCAGTACTTTGTGTATCCAGTCTGCAGACCAAGCAAGAGAGCAACAACCTTCAAATCGCCACAAAGCTGCCACTGATGTTGGTCATAGTTTATGCACCTCAAAAGTTGTTTCATGTTGTCATAGGTTTCCTTCATATGGACTGCATGACCAACTGGAATTGATGGCAAAACATTGCCATTATGCAGCAAAACAGCTTTAAGACTCATCTTCGATGAATCAATGAACAGTCTCCACTCATCTGGATCGTGAACGATGTTGAGGGCTGCCATCACACCATTGATGTTGTTGCAGGCTACAAGATCACCTTCCATGAAGAAGAATGGGACAAGATCCTTTTGACGGTCACGGAACATGGAAACCCTAACATCACCTGCCAGGAGATTCCACTGCTGTAGTCTGGAGCCCAACAGCTAGACTAGAGCCAATCAACAATTTTAAGCATCATTTTCGTTCTCAGTGACCCTGAATTAGTAAAGTTTGACTACATTTATTTCAGAAGCATTTTGGCTGTAGAGCAGTGTATCCTGCTGAGGGATGAATTCCTTACTTCTATTAGAGGGGCTGATTATTACAATATTTACCAAAATCAAGTTAAGATCTCACTTCTTGTAGTTCCATTGGTCTATTTTATTATAGACGTATGACTTTTTTTTTTTTCCAAAATTGACTAGTGATTTGGGGTGTCTCAGTTTTTGAGTGTCCAAGATGAGATGCATTCCAGGAGCCTGACTTCCAGAGAGTGGATGTTCAGATCTTTCAGTAAATCAGGCCTCTCTCAGACATTTCTGTAAATCACCCAAAATTACTCATCAGAGATTAGACAAGGTTTATCGAAGATAGACAGATGGCAACAGAAGAAAGAGTTTGGAAATTACTCACTTGGTTCTAAAGTTAGGTAATGCACACAGGCTTCTTTTATTTCATTCAGAGAAATAGAATCTTTGAATTAATGTCTTAATTCATATCAAGGGGGTAACTCTATTCTCAGATCCCATACACTGATACCAGAGCAATACTTTGAATAAATGGCAATAGATTTTGCTTGTTTGTTTATTAAAGAATCAAGTAAGAGTGCCCATTTGCACTCTTGTTACTGGCTATAGTCAGGGCCAATTCCAGGTACCAGCTCAGCAAGCAGGTGCTTGGGGCGGCCAAGGGGAAGGGCCAGCACATTGGGCTCATCAGCGGCAATTCGGCAGCAGGTCCCTCGGTCCCTCTTGGAGGGAAGGGCCTGTTGCTGAATTGCCACTGAAGAAGAAAGTAGTTCCCTGCAGCAGCCACCGATCGGGGCTTCTTTTTTTTTTTCCTGCTTGGGGCAGCAAAAACCCTTGAGCCAGCCCTGGCTATAGTCATAGAATCCTTTGAGAGAGTATGTGATATGCACAATACAGTGCACATTGTATGTGAGGTACATCACAAAGCAGAGCTGCATGTATATAGGATCTTGCTTTTTTTGATTACTTTGAGGAGATAAAGACATTTAAATCTTTGCAAAATTTTATGGGTTTAAGATAAAGTTTGACAAATCTGAAATGTTTGGGGGAAAAGAAATCCTGGCAGCTAAAGAATGTGTTCTATAAAGAAGTTTTAGTTCAAATATATAACTCATTCCCTGAGGGTCTTGCTGTGAAGAACTCTTAGGATCTGGAACAACTATCTGACCTTAATTTTTATCCATGAATACAACAAATAAGACAGTGTGATCTGTGGAACACACATACAATCTTATTGGAGGATTGCTAACATTCACAGGAAGATTTCTTCAGTTATTATATTTCAGTCCCTCCGCATTGTAATTCCAAACAGAATTCTCACACACACACAGGACATTCTTTAATATTTTACCTGAGAGAAAGAGAGTCCAAGACTGAATGAGGTTACACAAACCCTAAGGATGATGGGCCAGAGGAGCAGTACCAAATCTAATACACTCTTACAAAATATGCCAGTTACGGGCTTTAGTAGAATAAGGGATGTGATGAGCAAAACAGACCCTGATGCACACCATCGAGGTTTGCATAATAAAGTGAGTGGCATCAATCTAGATATTGATGGTGGAGGGAATGACTCTAGGCAGGTTCTTTTCATAGTTTAGAGAAGTTGAGGAGAATTTTTGGCTCTCTGACTCAATATTATAAAGGAACAGTGCTGCATTGCTTTTAGAGCAGCTCAAAGAGAGGGTACAGTCTCTAAGGAAAAAATGACTACCAGAAAGAAACTCTTTTTGTTTCCCCAGAAAGCTTGAGGGAATCTATTTGGACAAACTTGGAATCAAGCTTTAGACTAGGTCTTGTTTTTGTCACTTCCTCTTTATACAGCAAATAAATGAAGGAGGACATTAGAATTCCAGTAAAGAGGTAAAAAGATATGTTAATAGTGTCGTATATTTAGATTGGTTTAATTTTTTTAAGCTATCAATAGCACAAAATGAGATAAGTGATGTGTAACTGATATTTTTCTGGAAGACTAGAAAACTAAACATTTCAATTCACTCACTCAAAAATTCACTGACCTATTTACCATGTTTCCTTTTTAAAGTATATGGAAATACTGACTGTTTTTTCATTTAACACTGTGTAATAATTAAGGTCAAATATTAACTTTTTAATGGTGACTACTATATACTGAATATTTTATAGACTCAAGTTCATTAGTGGTTTTTGACTTATCTACAGCTGATGGCATTTCCTGGCTAAAGGCTATGTTATTAACTTCATTGTTCAGGATTTCATCCTAGGGATATAGCTGTTTGTTTAGTTGAAGAGTGATCTAATTCAATAAAGTACAATGGATCTACTTATAAATTTTCTTCCTTGGGAGACTTTGAGAGAAATTTCCTATACTTAGAATACGGGAATACAGATGGATTTTCTCTCAAATATGACCATTATTCCTGGGGAAAAAATTAGAAAGTTTAATTGGGTTTAGTAAGAGTTCAATAAGAAGGAAAGAAATACGAAATAGTAATTTAGATGAGGAAAAAATATCTCATTGTCAAACAAAGTAATAAATGACTGGGTTCTGCTTTGTGAATCCAAATTTAAAATTAGCTTAGTTCTATATCTTATTTTTGATTAACACTTCAAATTAATGGTTTGTAATTCATTATAGCCATATGGTAAGATACTGTACTCTATATTCTTAAGATATCTATTATTAGCTAGACTTAGTAACATGGTATAAGTGTACTAAAGTATATTTAATTACATTAATCAAGGACAAATAATCATGCTTAATTCTATCAGATATTCGTCATTTATGTCATAGTTAAGGAGTCATTCATGAGCAATTTCCAGTGTATTGACAAAAAGGAAAGGCATTTGTGATATATGAGCAATTACAGAGCAGATTTTAAGGTTTCCTGTCCTTTTCCAGTTCTTCTTAGACTGTAGGATCATTACAGTTAATGATGAAAACAATCCACCAGATCAGGTCTATCCACCTGCCTGTCTGCATTTTCTCTTTGAAAGTTGTCTACAGTGATGCAATATGTCTTCAGAATGAGAGTCCACTAATATGCATACAAATCTCTTTATACTTGTACATACATGCTAGCATACTTTACAACAGTACTGATGAGCAGTTGATGTACACTGGCCCAGATAGTGATCAATTTCTGTGTAGTCAGGGACACCTGAGTGAGAAGTAGCCTCCTCCCGCTTTGTGTAACTATTGAGGGTTCCCTCTCACCAGTGTTGCATGCACTGAGGACTCCACAAGGAGGTGCAGAGAGAAGACAGAAAATGAGTCGAATCTCTCCAATGCCACTTTGGGAGTGGTGTGGCTTTTCATTGCCCCCTATATGGGCAATGTGGTGTTCAGTAATCACTCTGGGCCAAAAGTGTTTGAAAGAGAACTTCATAATTCAGTGACCAGTTCCAGCTTTCTCTGCAGTTTCCCTACCCTAGACCTCCTGTCTGGGAACCTATGCTGTTTAAAGGCACAGTTTCCAAAACCACATAGATTATTAGGGTTGGAAGGAACCTCAAGAGATCATCTAGTCCAACTCCTTGCTCAAAGCAGGACCAAGTCTCAAATAGCCCCCTCAAGGATTGAACTCACAACCCTGGGTTTAGCCGTCCAATGCTCAGACCACTGAGCTATCCTTCCCTCCATAATCTTTTCCCAGCCAGAATCAAATAATAACAGTTAACAAACAACATTTATATAACACAATTTCAAATACTTGTAATCAACCTAGTTACTAACAATGGTCAATTAATCCCTCAAGTGTCTTGTACTGTTACTTGAACTTGCAGGTCACCCTTGAAATATCAGAACTACTGTTGTCAGGAGGCAGTAAGTCCATTTGTTCTGGCAGTATGTTCGGAGCTTGGTTGTCTTGACGTAGTGTGGTGGTTGTCTAACTGAGACATTCTCAGGCAAAGTAACCAAACTTGATGCCTGTTATTTCCCTCCCTAGTGGAAGTAGTAGCAGGCATCATCTGTTACATCACAGTAAATGTTCAGCTGGGATGACAATCTTATATGACATGTATGTTGTTTGCAACCATTGATTACTATCATAGATGTACACTATTCATGTTTGTGAAGTGACTGCTACTCTCAGGACTCCAAATCATACTGCTCTTTTTTGTTAGTTTTTTCTGCCTCTTTATACTTCTGCAAATCCCCAGTTCCACTGACATCAGCATCTAACATTACAGGTATTCTAGTTCTCAGAGATCTGTTAAAATGAATGAATGCAAGTGACAAACCAAGTTTTGCTGGTGCCCTCCTATAGTTTAACAGTACTAAGTACAGATGAGACTCTGCAGCCTTTTTCAGTAGCTGCTTTATTATTTTAACATTACTTTCTACCATCCCATCGGATAATGGAGACTAATGGTTACATGTCTAAACCCAATGTGATGAAGCAGAGAATCCTACCTACCTACCACACAGAAGGGGTTAAAGAGAGCCTTCAGGTTCAGCTAGCACTGTCCTATTATAGCTGCAGCTAATGCCAGGCCTGGAGAGGGGAAAGAGGAGGAGATAACCCAGCTCAGTTCATGGCTGACTGGTGAAGAGGAGGAGCTAGCTGCCTCCCTAGCTGAGGGGAAGGATCACCAATCTGCCATTTGAATAAGCCATCAGGAAGCAAGCACTGTCTTCCTGGCCAAAGGAGACTAAGAAAGAGGCCTGGGAGCTCAGGTGACTGAAGCATGGAGACCTTGTGGGTATTCCAAGCACACTAAACTTACAGCTGCTTCACCCAGAAAAATCTGGGACCACAACAGGATGCCACCAGGGTCCACAAGGGGTCACTACTAGAGAAAAACCACCACAGCAACTTGGACTATAGCGGGCCTGTGATGGGGCATGACTTAGCCAGTAGGAGGTGCCACAGTGGTGTCTTGGGAGTTAGCTCTGCACCCTCTTCTGATGGTGTCTCGCTCACCCTCACTTCTGCTCCTGGACCCACATCACTCCAATGACTGTGGCGTTCTCGTCATGACACTGTCCTACAGCTGAGCCACACTCCCTGTTCTCCCCTTCTGGGGGACCTACAGTCCCCGCCTAGCCACTTCCCTCAGTGGCAACTGCAGTCCACTGTCCCAGGGCCACTTCCCATGCAGCTCCAGCACCCTCTTCTGCTCTTGCCTCAGCCTGCAGGCCCTAGCAGCCAGCCAGGAGCTCTTTCTCACTCCCCTGTCTCTGTTTGCAGCACTGAATTATCCCATGTGCTGGGGCTTCTTCACTCTGCTAGGAGCCTTGTCTTCTCCCTTCAGATTCCAGTCAGCTACTGAACTCTGTCCTGCCTGCTCTTCTTTTATGAGCCTGTTGGGCCATGAATGGCAACTCCTCTCAGCCACTTTCTAATTGGCTGCCTGTGGCACAGCCTTCCTAGGGTTGCTTTTAACCCCTGTTCTGCCAGTGAGGGGGAACCACCCCATCACAGGGCCATTCCCCAAACTGAAGGGACAGCAGTGGACGTAGAGTCCTTGATGGGAGATCACCTACTCAGATGTTGACTTACACAGGACCCTGGGCTGGGATCTCCTTCAGTTCCCCCTTGGCAATAGTAATAAGTGTTTTATGGCCTCCCATAAATATAGACATTAAACGTTTACGCCCATGGACTTAAGCGAAAACCTACTCCTCCATTGCAGCGTATATTGACACTCTGTTTTTGTTAGTGCCCGTGACACACAAGCTACTGGTCTCCAGTTTTGACCGTACTGCTGTAAGAGGAATGTGGTAATACCCTTCTTGGAGGCATCCATGTTCAACTTAGTTTTACTCTTAGTGTCATGATTCCTCAGGACTAGGGCCTCTTTAGCTAACTCCTTCAGTTTTTCAAATGCTTTACTAAGATTTGCATCCCGAGCTCATTAGACATTTTTGCACAGTGAGGCTCTCACGTTGCTTGTTTGGACAGCTAGATTAGGCATGAATTTCCCCAGTTCACCATTCCAAGGGATCTTTGTTTGTTTAACTTCCTTATTTGTTGAGGCAGGCATGCTGGATATGGCCTCTGTCTTACTGTGCTCTCTCTGCACTCCTGGCGGTGTTAAGTTCTCCCATGGGTGTATATTTTCCATTACATGGAATTTACACTTGTATTTGTTTGGCTTTAACACAGCACTTCTTGCTCTTTCCAGAGTTGTCCAAAACCTCTGGTCATGCTTTTCTACTTCTTTTCCCCTGATCAAAACATCATCTGCATAAACTTTAGCACCCTCTATACTGTCAAAAATTGTTGTTTTCCTGTGAGTTATCTCAGGTGGTGAACAGACCCCAAACTGTGTCTCTAAAAGGGGTAGGTTGAATGTGCATGAACATGTGCAGCTTTTCTGCAGGGAAGCGGCGCGGGCTGAGGGATGTGCTGGCCACCCTTCCCACAGTCCCCATTGGCCTGGAGCGGCAAACTGTGGCCAGTGGGAGCCGCGATCGGCCGAACCTGCAGACGCGGCAGGTAAACAAACCGGCCCAGCAGGGGCTTTCCTTGAACAAGTGGTGGACTGGCTTTGAGAACCACTGCCCTAGAGAACATTTTTCCATGTTACTAAACAATCACACAGTGTGGATAGTGGCTGCACAGGTACCTAAACATGACGTGCACTGGGAGAACTATGTAAGGAGGATATGGAATATTTAGCTAATGTCTGGCATGATATAAGCAACGTAAACATTTTTTTATCAACATGAACATTTTCTAGCTTTACATGTAAAAAAATTAGTGTCTGTAATATAGCATGAACAAGCATGTACTGTATCAGAATCCTGTACAGCTAATTAACAAAGTATTGATTAGTGATGTGCATTTTATGGTATTTACGTAAACTTATCTTCAGTTGATTCAAAGTGATTTCAAATTCATATTCCTGTGAACCTTTTAGTAGATTTTTAAACTATTCATATTTTATATCCTCTGGAAAATGTATGTGTTCAGATTTCTTCCCAGCAGTTTTCGACACATTTGTTTGTCAAATCATGATTTCTTTTACTTCAGCCCTAAAGAACATGGAGATTTAAAGATTGTCAATTAGTTTATGCAAAAGAAAATGTGACACTGGTCCATGACTGGGGCTCCTAGGCACTACAGTAATACAAAAACTAAATAATAATAATAATCTGCTGTGTGATGATTGTTTACTAGGTGATATGTTTCCTGATAACTAGGCACTGCTTTATGGTTCTGGAGATATTGTAGACGTTGGTAGTATAGTAAAGTGTGTAGGCTAGATCTTCAGTTGTACTGAGATATAAGAAAAAGGTGCGTCTAAGACATTTTTCCCATTCTCTCTATCCTGGAGTTGCTGTGGGCTATTTTGGCGCTCAGTGTTAATTTGGAGGAGCATAATCTAGAGTGCTGTGTGTTCCAGCCCTGTCTTCTCCTTCAGCCATCTCTGTCTTCTATCCCCAAAGAAACATAGCTGGTTTCACCAGTCAAGGATTTCCCCCAATGGGGGAACATGCATTAGTGTATCAGAATTTGACACTGTGTCAGAAAAGGCATAGTACAACTCAGGTGTTTGGGGGCTCATTTTTGCAAAGCATGCACCAAGTTAGTTCCTTTTAAAAATATTTAAGATTTTGATAGGTTGAGATGGGAGTCTGGGTCATTTCTGAGACAACGCAGGAAGAGGTATGACTTGAAGAAGGGTTTTGAGCAGGAGAGAGAGGTTGTGTGAACTACAGGATTAGGGAGGACAGTCCATAGATATAGGAATTGTAGGTTATATTGCCATTCTGCTTTAAATTGCTTTTGACCTGGATTTGCTTCTTTTTCTGTCGTTGCAGGAGCTCCATCACTACTGTTTACATTGAGGTACTTCCTCCAAACAATCAGAGCCCTCCTCGCTTTCCCCAGCTGATGTACAGTCTTGAAATCAGTGAGGCCATGAGAATTGGTGCCGTGTTGTTAAACCTGCAGGTACAGAATAGTTCAGTGGAAGCTTTACACAACTACTTCTGTTTACATGTGTGAGACTCAGGGTCCTGTACTCCTGTAGAGGTCAAAGCGAAGATTAAAATCTATTCTATAAGTAAGAGCGCATAAGAAAATGCAACTTGGCATTTTTGTAACATTTCAGATTTCCATCATACCAAAATATGTTCATGCATAGCTTTTAACCAGCCTTCTGCTCAGAAATGTGATAAAGAATAATAGATTATATTTAAACTTTTCATTGAATTTAATATTTGTGTAGGTTGTCAGCATGAAAGCCCTGAATATTGAAAGGCTTGTATTTATCCACCGGGCAGTTACACTGGTTATGCAGATTTCCCTGTAATGATTCACTAGTCTCAACACTTCTAAAAGTGAGAGAAAAATTCCATTTCTGTGTCCATTAATTCCTTAGCCTCTCTGCGGATACTGCCAAAAAGGAGGCCAGTTGTGTTTACTATATCTGCCTACTATGCAGTTCACTGACACTAACAGTTCACTGTTTCACATGTATTATGACTATTCAGTTGTGTAATTACTTTCAGTCACTGCTGACTGGAGCTTGATTTGAACCAGTGACCCAGAAGCAAAATGTTCAATGTCCCAGTTAGAGTCCTCTGATGTCTCATAAATCAGGACCTACTATGCCCAGAATCCACAAGCTTTTCCCGATAGGAAGCTGAGAATCTTCTCTTTTTCTAGTGGTTCAAAATTCCTAGTTCTGGTCTTGAGCAGTCATGGTATTGGACCACTGAACCTGTCAGTGGGAAAGGGCTTTCAATAAATCTGGGCTGGAGTTTTTAAAGAAGCCTAAAAGAAATAGGCATCCATATCCCAATTGTATTTAGGCAACTAATTCTCTTAGGCTCATTTAAAAAACCTAGCCTGAATGTATTTATCCCAAATGGAGTTCATGCTAACTGTTGTCAGTGGGTAACTAAAACTCAGTAGTGAAAAATAGTAAAACAGATAGTATTTAGGGCTGTCAAACTATTTTAAAAAATTGCAATTAATCACAAGATTTAAAAAATTGCCATGATTAATTGCAGTTTTAATCACATTGTTAAACAACAATAGAATACCAATTTAAATTTATTATAAATATTTTTGCTGTTTTTTTCTACATTTTTCAAATATATTGATTTCAATTACAACATAGAATACAAAATATAAAGTGTTCATTTTCAGGCAAGTACTGTAGTACAATCTCTTTCTTGTGAAAGTGCAACTTACAAATGTAGAGTTATTATTATTACTATCTTAGATAACTGCACTCAAAAACAAAGCAAAGTAAAATTTAAGTGCCTGCAAGTCGAACCGTGAAGGGGCATAAGAATGTTTTCATAGCTGACCTGTAAATACCTTGCAACCCCAGCTGCAGCAATGCCATGCGAACAACTGTTCTTACTTTCAGGTGACATTGTAAATAAGAAGCGGGCAGCATTATCTACCGTAAATGTAAACAAACTTTTTTGCCTTACCAATTGGCTGAACAAGAAGTAGGACTGAGTGGACTTGTATGAGGTGAATTGAAAAATACTATTGGTTATCATTTTTACAGTGCAAATATTTGTAATAAAATAATAATAATATAAGGTGAGCACTGTACACTTTGTATTTTTGTTGTAATTGAAATCAATATATTTGAAAATGTAGAAAAACATTCAAAAATATTTATAATAAATTTTATTTGGTATTCTATTATTGTTTAGCAGTATAATGAAATCTGTGATTAATCACAAGTATAATTTTAATTTAGTTTGTTTTGCGTTAATCGCATACCTTAACTGCAATTAATTGACAATCCTAATAGCATTTCTTGGACAATTTTGACCGAGATCTCGGTCTGTAGTGAATGAGGCCCACATACTGTAGTCCGGTTACCTCAGCAGAATGCAGATACTCAAAGGAATAGAATCAGAGACAGTGGACTAGAGCATCAGCTGGTATAAATAGCATAATTCAATAGAGCTCCACTGAATGGAGCTAATCAATGAAGTCAGTGCCAGAGCTATGATACTCACCAGAGGATATGGCTCTGTGTGTTTGCCATTTTCAGTAAATTTACTGAAAATAAATTATCTAAACCAGAATGAAATACAGGAACTTTAACTGAGACTGATTCATGCAGATGCACAGGGGAAAGTTTCTGTTAAACAATGTGCTGAACCACTGACAAAAGATTAGCATAATTATGGATGGTTAAACAGACACAAACACCCACGCAGAGAGGGAACAAATAAATTAACCCAACACTGAAAGTTACCTTTTGGCACATTTATACTGCCTGTAGTGTGTTTTAGAATTACACAGCTCAACTCTTCTGGATAATTTTCATAGTCAGTCATAAGCTAGTTGTCTCTGAAAGCATTGAAAAAAGAGAGCCAGCTGCAGGCTGAATCAGGAATAGGCATTAAACTGGCAGCTGCTCTAATGCAGGAATATGCAATCCTTGAGGCTCAGGTTATCTTGTAGGTAGCAGACCTTAGCTAGTTTTAGGATATTCATAGATTCATAGACTCTAGGACTGGAAGGGACCTCGAGAGGTCATCGAGTCCGTCCCCTGCCCTCATGGCAGGACCAAATACTGTCCTATACTATACTATATTGGATAATGCAAACACAGTATTGGAAAAGTAAATAGAGTGTTAAATGAGCCTTGCTTTTCCCAAAGTTTCCAAATTAATTTTCAATATTTGTTTGTTAATATTGCGTTGTAACATCAAGTTGTATACCCAGAAATTTAAAACAAGTGTTTATTTAATCTAGTTAAAATTATCTTTAGGAAAACATGTCAGGTCTAAATTTCATTTGTAGAGAAGGGGTGATATTAGCCATACCAGTGGGGCATGAAAGAGTCATGGTCCTTGAATCCCTTCTCAGTGACTTGGTCAGCTATGGAGGTGAGGATTTAGGTGGTGTAGCTAGCCATGGCCATACTCCCATTACATACCAGAGATCCTCAGATATTATCACTAAGAATATTTTGAAAGGAGCATAAAACATTTTAATTATTAAAGAACAGTGCTTTGAAAATTAAAAAAAACCCACCTTATTATAGTATACATTCGAATGATAGCTTTGTATTGTATATCCTGACACACAGCATGGCATATGTGTAATCTATTATTTTATTATTAAATTCAAATAAGATATTGCAATATTTACGCAAAATATTTAATTGTTAAATCACAAATATATCTAATAAAATTTGTCCAAAGACTGTTTGTCTTGAACATGTGTCATTTCCATTGAGATCAAGGAGACTGCACGTGATTTTAAAGGTTAAGCAGATGCATAATTGTTCGTAGGATTGAGACCTTGTTTTGTTTGGTAGGATGGAAGTGAGAAGTATTGGAAACAAAAAAAAAAAAAACAAATAACAAAACCACATTTTAAATCCTTGTTCATTTAATTCCCTTTTTTAAATTTTTGACATAACATTCTGATGACAATAGCCATGAATGACCAGCTTCTTTTGAGAGCAGGTTCTTTAATTTTTTTTCTGAACTATGTGACCCCTAAGGCCTTGCAATGTATTTCAACTCCTAATAAGTAATCCTCAATATTTCAAATATACCCAATAGCTACATACACTTAAAAATTCCACTTTATTGGATAGTCTAGTTGTCAGTTCCTTCTATTAACACACAGATGAAGGAAAGTCCAATTTATTTTGTATGCTAATTCCACATATTTTAAAATGTACCCAGTTGATTACAACTGGTATTTTAATAGCAACAATCAAGATTACCTTAAGTAACAAAGCAATAAATAATCCCCACTGTGTTATCTGATAAATAAAACTGCATTTATTGCATGCCTAGAAGCTGTTTATTACTTCAATTCTGCCAGCCATTGTTGATTAAAGCTTAAGTATGCAAATGTTCTTATTTTCTTGATATTTCGATAAACAGGAATAGAGCAATTACCATCTTACAGAGGTGTACTCTACAAGCAGGCAGTAATTCTCTAGGGGTGGCAAAATGGGTGCATTTAATTGATCTTGAAATATACATGTGTCAAAATACAATTTTATTTAATCAGCTGATCCAAATTTAGAGAGAGATTATTTTTATTGGGTTGTGAGTCTTCAGTTTTCTTTGTGTTTTTACATGATGTACTTATTTGAATTTAATTGATTAAGATCATACATAATTTATTTTGCTATTACTTATGCATTTTAAAGAAGCACATTCGAACCTTCCAAATCAGTGATGTGCATTTCCTAGTTATTGGGGAGAGGGGGAGTGTCTTTGTTCTTTTGTATTTGAGAGTCTGGATTCAAGAAGAGAAGGGAAAAAAAGCTGCCAATGCTGCAAATTTGATCGACAGTCAGGATAGTGAATTTGTCAGCTAGGATGGAGAAAGTGAGAGGGAAACATAAAGTGTTCTGAAAAGTAACAGAAAAACAGTGATGGTTAAGAGATGTGACCCCAGATAGAGGGAAAGATATTAGGTGTGTAGAGAGAGAGATTTAAGACTCATCAATATAAAAGTGATGTTGGAGACAATGGAAATTAATTGAATATTAGAGCTTCTTAAAAATATGGGGTTTTCCGCAACAATTTTTGTCAGATAATTTTTTCTCATTTTTTGTTTTAAAAAATGAAATTTTATTGTCTAGCTCCCCGACATGGAGATGAGTGTAGAGGAGACAAAGGATAGACCTCTGGAAACACCAAACAAAGTGAAAGAGAAGGAAGTAGATCCATCAGAGCTAAGGTTGAAGAAGCAGTCATCGAGACAGGCAAAGAACCAGGAAAGGGCAGAAACACAGAAGTCCAAAAAAAAAAAAAGAAAAAGAAAAAAAGAACATCAGAATGAAACTGGTTCTCAAGAGTGTCAAAAGCAGTAGACAGTTTAAGGCGGATGAGTATGGGAAAGAGACCTGGAAAGGAAGAGGACAGTTTCAGTGGAGAGGACTGTAATTATTTATGCAAAGTGAAAGAACTCCAACAGGGGGTGTTTGAGAGAGATCCATCTCTGAATAGCCAAGAGCATGGTGATTAGGATGTGGTAGACCTATGCTGAGGTCCTCTGTCTCAATCAGGCAGAGTGAATGCCCTACCCACTTGGCTATATGCTATTCTGGGGAGGGTCTCCCTCTTTTCTTTTTCCTTCCTGGACCTAAGACAGCTTTCTTAATTACAGTTTCATCAAACAGATTTCATTTTGACTGACCATCATTTTTAACCCCCCAACATTGTCAAAAAATTCCCAACCAATTCTTCCCTTAAAGAGATATTTGAAAGAGGAGAGGGTAGTGGCTTACAGAACAGTCTGTGATTGCTGCTTTATACAAAAAGGGCAGCATGGAAAAATGTATAAAGATATTTACGCATTGGGCAGTCAAATGTGGCAAAACTGGTGGAGCTGAGGGGCTCAAGAGCAGATCTAACTTATGTGAACTGTCTGTAGCCCATCAGAGATCATATGCCATCTTGGGATTCCCAGAATATAATGAAATGCAGCCACTTCCTCTCCCAACAGCCAACACCTGCCTTGTGCCAAGGGCCTTGGGAAGAATATTTAGGAGCCGACTCTGTTCTCTGACAGGGAAACTGTGTATCT
This sequence comes from Chelonoidis abingdonii, assembly GCF_003597395.2. Classification (NCBI taxonomy): domain Eukaryota; kingdom Metazoa; phylum Chordata; order Testudines; family Testudinidae; genus Chelonoidis; species Chelonoidis abingdonii. The sequence goes on from NC_133783.1 coordinate 28,579,678, forward strand.
GCCTGGTTTGTATTGCCTCAAAAGATTGATTGTGGCCTCTTGAACTTTTTAAAATAATGTTTGGCCCTCAGGCTCAAAAGGTTGGACTCCACTGCAGCCCATCACCAGTTACAAGTTGAGGGGGGATTTGATAGCAGCCTTCAGCTGCCTGAAGGGGGATTCCAAAGAGGGTGGAGCTCGGCTGTTCTCAGTGGTGGCGGATGACAGAACAAGAAGCAATGGTCTCGCGTTGTGGGTGTGTGTGTATAGATTGGATATTAGGAAATACTATTTCGCCAAGAGGGTGGAGATGACCTCCTGAGGTCTCTTCCAAGCCTAATATTCTATGATTATGAGTTTTATCATCACAATCTTTCAGCAAAAACAAAAAAAAACCAAAAGAAATTCCCTTTTGTTTTTCACTTTTATAAATGGGTCTACTAATAACAGCAGAGAATCCTGTGGTTATAGATAACAGACATTTAGGAGCGTGAGCTTTTCGTGGGTGAAATACCCTTTGGCAGACCTGCGTCTGACGAAGTGGGTATTCACCCACGAAAGCTCACGCTCCTAAACGTCTGTTAGTCTATAAGGTGCCACAGGATTCTCTGCTGCTTTTACAGATCCAAACTAACACGGCTACCCCTCTGATACTCTACTAATAACATTAGTTACCAACCTTTGCAGACCAATATATTAGGTTTTTTTAAAAATGATTATGAGGATGTAGAAAATAGAATTAAATTCTTCAGGCTTTTCACAGCATTTGTATTCTTCCTAACTTGTACAGTAAAATCTTGTCAATCATGTAAACTATCTTCTATTTTTAAACCAGTTAAGAGAGAGATTATTAATGTCAACATTCTTTCAAGTTTGCTTGGACAGTTTTTGAGAGAAAAGTATTAGGGCAGTTTGCAGAGCTTATTCAGTAGTTATCTTCTGGTATGTGCTTGGTTTGCAAATTCCAAGATTTCACATGTCAAGTTTCTTGTTGTTTTTCTTCTTAAAACAGCCATTCAATATGTGAAGTTCAGGTTCATAGATACAATTGCAAGAACAGTTCTGTCAATCTAAATATCAAATGTTTCAAACATCATTTTTTAGGGCATTAAAATTTGCCCAGGGAAGGTAACAATGGCGTGGACAATTATTATTGTGAAATCATTTTTTGAAAGTATTGTTCTCATCCTGATCTTCAGGGATGCCCCAGGAACCTGAAAGAAAAGTCAGAAGGGTTGTGATTTAGGGGTGAGGGTCAGTAAGAGGAACATCAGCAAAAAAGATTGAGAAAGATGGCAAACAAAACAACCAGAAAGTAAAGTATCTGGATGAGAAGAATAGGGGAAAAGTCCCGCCCTCAGGTTTGTCAAGGAAATGTCAGGATCTGGTCCAATCAGAATATATTTGCACAGCCCTTAAAAATAATAGAAAATATAAGTACTCAAATAAATAATAAATTTCATATGCTACTTGTTCATACTAGTGGTAATAATTTCAAAGTGTATATTTCAAATAATTAAAATAAAATATTTTTGTATGTGTTCAGAATATTGATGTAATGCAACTGCATAGTGAATACTGCACATACAGCCATAGCTGATAAAATGGAAACAGTGAGGACAGATTCCTCTTGAAAAGATACTTAATATTTAAATGGCTTGATTCTGAAGGTTAATTTTACAGCATATCTATTGAACAGCACTAACCAGCTTTTTTAGCATTTATAAATGTAACATATTATTTTGATTGTTTTCCTGAAGGCCACTGATCGAGAGGGTGACCCAATAAGATACCTCATCCAAAATGGAGATCCTCAACATGTTTTTAATCTCTCTGAAACGTAAGTGGAAAACCCATTAGAACTACATTTTTAATTCTTCTGTCAAATGAATATATAGATTGTGAGCAAGAGAAACAACTTCTAATCAGAGGTGTTCAGCTGTTTGTTGTTCAGCTCTTAGCTGTTAATGAGAGCTCACTCGGTGGTACTGAGCTCTGAAATTTTACACAGGGGACTATTTATTTATTTTAAACATTTTACTAGCTAAAACCTATTGAAGTGGAAATATTCCATTTACAAGAGTGACCTGGGATTAATTAGATGCCTTTAAAGTTGTCAGCCTTTTGCTAATGAAAGGGATATTTTTACTTACTTTCTAACTTTGAAAAATACTACTCCGTAATGAAAGGGAAGATTTTTTGAGCTATTATTTTAAAACTAGATATTTCAGACATCAGTAAAATGGGAAACATTTATCTTTTCCTACAGTTGAAAATCTCCTTAATTTCAATAAGAGGATATATTACAAGTACCAGACAGTACCCCCACATTCTTTCAAGTGGCTGCAATTTACATCCTGCCATTCTGCCAAATGTCATTCCTATTCAACGGGAAAGGGAGGGTAAGATGACTTCCGCATGCAGAGAATGGGAAGAGAGTAAGCAGAGGTGAGAGGAAGAGGAGGGCTTTTGTTAGGGGCTTATATGTTAATCTAATTTCTTCAGGTTTAAGGAGTAAGTGAAGAATTGCAGAGACCTCCTTACACCAGTGTGAATATACCAAAATAAAATACAATAGATCCATAAAAGTTCAACCCCTAATGTTTGGATGGGATTAGCTAATCTAAATTTAATGTATTTTTTAGGTGACCTTTACCTTGGTCTCTAAGCACTGACAAAATTATGTAGAAAGGTAATGGGTAATGGGCTCCCTGATTGGCTACCCAACCTGACTTCAACTCTGACCCTTGGCTCTTCCATTTTGCTCCCAGCTTTGGTTCTGACCCTGGGTTCTGATTCTTGGCTACCAGCTCCTGTGCTAACCATAAGCGCTGACTCCTGCTCCAACTGTTAGGCATGACTGCCTACATTCCAATCATGAACATCCTCTGAAGAGAGTGTTGGTTCTCAGGAGAAATGCCTGCAAGGCTGTAACCTCTGGGGGAGGGCTTGCATTGTTTTTGAAATAAATCCCACAGGTGTGGCCGTTAACTAACTTCACCTTCCACTTCCATGGTTTCAATGTATATATGTGTGAAGGTAGTCATTGCTAGAAGAAGCGTTTATCAAAGCCATGGCTTTTATTATGACTGTAGTCTAAACTCTGCTGGCATACAGTTCCAAAGTTGGTGTCACTTGCTGCACAACACTTAGTCCTCAGTATCTAAGGGTTTGTCTCCACTGCAAAAGACCCATGAACATAGTCGCAGGTGGCCTGGGTCAGCTGACTTAGGGTCACAAGGCTCAGGGTGTGAGGCTATAAAATAGCAGTGTAGATGTTTGGGCTCTAGCTGGAGCCCAGGCACTGAGACCTCCTCAAGGGGAGTGGGTCTCCTCAGAGCTTGGTTTCTAGTCCGAGCCTGAATATCTACACTGTTGTTTTTAGCCCTGCAGCCTAAACACTGCTAACCTGAGTCAGCTGACCCAGCCTCTGGGATTTGGTGCCACAGGTTTTTTATTGCAGGTACCCTAAGAGTCATTCTGTTTGTCTTCAAGTGCATTGTCCCTGTTGGACACAAATCTATTTAAGATATTCATGACATCAATGCATTGAAGATTTTTTGGATTAAGAGCAAGACTAAGATTTTAAATTCAGTCAGGAAACAAATTAGGAGACACTGGAATTCGTGGGAAACTAGTTTGTTGTGCTCTCATCATCATCAATCAATCAATCAATCATCTTATTATTTCTCAGCATTACACATAGGGATGTTTTGTTTTGTTTTAAACAAATACCCTTCATAACATACAAGATATTTAAGCATAAAAAGGGAAAAGCTACTGTTTAACATTTATCTCCACCAATAGGAGCCACCAATAAATCCTGACCACAAATCAACTCTGTAAGTTTGGGTACTCAGCTGTTTTGTTTAAACCTCTGCAGAATTCCAGCATTTTAGTTGTTCAAATTCACTTGTTTTCCTTTGACTTTCCTTAAAATTCTGCTCTGCCTGAGAGTGCTGTCTTCTGGAGGTCACCGACTGTGATGTCTTTCACTCCTGTCATGTTCTTGAGATCTCATTCATACCCTTAAGGTACACCCCAAATGTTCCAGTAATCACTGGGATTGTTTTTGTTCTAGTTTTCATAATAGTTTCATTTTCATACTTCATTATCTTCTCTTCTTTTTTCATTTTTATATTTCTGTCTGCTGGTTTGGCACCTCAATTCATATGGTGTTGTTGGTCTTCTTTCTACAACAACAATCGATCCCATTTCCCCGCAATGTGACAATTGCCAGATCCCTTAGAATCTTATGCCACGTCTACACTATGGGATAATATCGAATTAGCTAAAATCGGTTTTATAAAACTGATATTATAAATTCGATTTCATGCGGTCACACTAGGCACAGTAATTCGACGTTGTGCGTCCATGGTCCGAGGCTAACGTCGATTTCTGAAGCGTTGCATTGTGGGTAGCTCTTCCGTAGCTATCCCATAGTTCCGGCAGTCTCCTTCCCCTTGGATCTGGTTGAATCATTTTTAACGGGGGTTCTGGGTAAATTGTGTGAGTCATTCCTCCTCCCGGGAAAACATAGCTGACAATCCTTGTTTGCGACATTTCTCCCCTGGATTTGCCTGGCAAGACGCGCAATCGCACATTTGCAGCAACCATGGAGCGTTCAGCTTTTTTTTTTTTCCAGCACGTAATGTTGTATGGATCCGCGGACAGAGAGGCGATACTCAGGCTAACAGCAGTATTCAACTTGCTTTTGCAGGTAGCAGAGATGGTTAACCAGTTGTCTGTACCAGTCTTATGCCGGAGTAACTGGCAAATGAATGAGGTTATCTCTCCCTTCTGTAATGTCAGTGCTATATGAGTGCCCTGGCTGAAATCTGGCCGGGGCAAACGCAAAAGCAAAATTGGGATTGACTCCCGCGAGTCAATCCTCCTTATGGTTTCTAAAAATAGAGGTCTCTGCTAGAATAAGGGGCAAGTGGGTATTAGAGAACAGTGTATCAGACAGCACAGTTCTCCATGTCAGTATTGTACAGGGGGTGCCTGCAACAACCACCGTTGCTTCCCTTCTCCCCAACTTGACTGGGCTATCGTGGAGGTGTTCTGCCCATTTGTTTGAAGTAATAAAGATGCAGAATAAGACACTGATTAGTGACTAAAATAGGGGAAGTCAGCCCTCCTGGCGCATGATAGTCCAGGCAGGAATTAAGTGGTATGGTGGAGAGGAGACAGATGCGCTGCTATGACAGTCCAGCCAGTCAGAATTTTTCTTTACAACAGGAAAGGGAGGGGGCTCGAGCCCCAGTTGCCTATGGATGAAGCAGTTATAGCCGTTTGTCCTATCTACTGGGCGACAGAATGATGCGCGCATGTCAACATGTTTAGATTTATTGAGGATGGTTACTATCTACTGCACGTCTAGCACAAGGAGGGGGAGAGGGAGAGGACGGCTACTGCTCTCACTGCTGAGATCGGTCTCCAACACATTAGTACAGATAGGTGACTTAAAAGAAGTCAAGAAATGATTTCTTTCCTTTCTTTCATGTGTGGTGGGGGGGAGAAGACTGAGGAGCTATTCCTGAACACGCGACTGTTTGACTATAGGACATTGGGAGCTCAAAGCAAGAATGCAAATACTTTTCAAGAGACTGCTAGTGGATGTGGATAGGCCTGGATGTCGTCAGTATGCCCTCCATCCAGAGCGATACCATTTGAGTCTCTGCTTCCCTGTTACTTCTTGTCACTGTCAGTTTCGCTGCATGATACGCTTTATCCGTGAGATTTATTTTTTCTCATTACAGCGCTTGTTCTGTATACTTGGCATTTTCGTGAGTGTGGGTAACGAGTCGCTGATAGAACAGATTTGTTCCATGATATCAGCATTGAAATCAGATCCATATTCCTGTACGGTCCATGCTTGAGCTCTTTTTGGATTTGAGAACTGCATCGCAACGCGTGCTGATAAACGAGCATCGCTATGCTGGGCACAGGAAACTGTAATTCAAAGGTTTCGCGGCTTTTCCTGTTACATGCCGCGCTGCATCTGAGTTTAGTTGCTGTCGCAAGCGGTCAGTGGTGCCTGCTGGATTAATGCCGCTGTACGTCCGGAGGCCATAAGTCGGATATCCGTCCACACTAACCGTAATCCGATTATGTTTAAGTATTACGAATTTTTTTTTTTTTTAGTGCTACCTCTCTCGTCAGAAGAGGAGTACAGCATCGCTTTAAAAAGAGGCCTTCATAATCGTAAAGGCGTTGTAGTGTGACGGTACTAGGCGTTCATGATTTACCTCTTAAATTGATTTAACGCGTATGTTCATCTCACGACCCACTCGCCAGCGGCCTACACATCGCCCTCCCCACTCAGAAATCATGAAGAACGGGCCCCGTTCTGTAAGCTTCAGTTCATTCCATAAGTATGGAAGCATGAAATTACATGGTGGTTTGGCTTTCGGATGAATCGTTGGTGCATCACACTGTAACTACTTAGTCTTGATTAGGACGGTAAGCATCGATATGCATATAAATAAAAAAGCATGACCTGTTGCAGCCACAGCTTCCCTTACACATAGCTCTAGCAATGCACCTATCGTCTCGGACGCGGATGCATTATTTCCTGCTATTCTTCGGTTGGTGTTTCTCACGTGTAGCGACAATTATGTATAATCAAAGTTATGCCCATCAAATTGAGTCGCATCATGCCAGGTTCGACTTGCACAACATTTAAACACATTACTGATCTCAAGGATTGTCTCGGTATTGGACTTCTCCCTCGGCCCTATGCCTACAGCCACTGTCCCCGTTTCATTTCGGACCACCAATGCTTCCTGGGCAACAATAACATCCATTTGGTGATCCTTGCCACGAAAAACCCACCCCCTCTGCGCGATATGCGATTCAGAAGCCTCTACATGACCACCGCCACCACAGCGAAAAACAACTGGTAAAAAAATAAAAAAAACTGACTTCTTGTAGTTGCAATCTAATCACCTGAGCCTGGACCATTGCTGAATACACTGATTAAACAAGTGCATCGCGAGAAACCGATACCGACGAGCAATAGCTCAGGAATATACTCGCAGATGAGGAGAGGTGGCGAGTGGCCAGCAGCTTATTGTGAAGGCAAGCTTGTCCTCGCAACCTATCCGCCTGCTTGTATATGCTCTTCCCACGATTCGGCTGTGGCTCTATCGGTCCTACTCTTAGACTAAAGTTTACATGAGCCACCGCTTCCACGTTTGTCATACTTGGCCAGCCAAAGCCTCATATCGAGATCTGCTTTTGGATTTCCATGCCGCTTCACCTACACTGAATTGTAATACGCATACGTGGAGTGAGAGCAGAAGTTCGCAATCACAGTTTCGAGTATCACAGTTCACGTAAGTGATGGTCAGCGCCCTCATTGGAGGCTTTCCTTTGTAGCTCTGTTGGATGATTTGCGACGACCACAACGGGAGTTTTGGGTCATTTACCTCGGTGTATTCTCATCTGGGACTGCACAATTCGAGATACCAAAACTCACATTGCATTAGCCCATATATACTGACGCTTATCCGGAGGATCCGCTGACCTGGGCCAGACTTTTCACTCAGTTTGTAGTACTCTCCTTGCCTTCTTGTTCCCACGCAATAACGCAAGGAAGTGAGCTGATGCAATGGAAATATTTTTTTAGAGAACTATGATTCTTGTTTCTTGAGGGTCAAACAAGTTCATAGTTGACATTTGTGTTCTACGTTCACGTCTGGTTTCTCTCTTTATCTGTTGCTCTTTTACTCAGGCAGTTCCCGGTGATGATCAGATTACTTGTCATTATTCTGAATCATTTTGGCAACCATTCTCCGCTGCTGCACTCTGAGCAGGAGATCATAAGGTATAACAGCACTGATATAAGTTCTCACCTATAATTTCCTATAATTTAGGCACTACACCTCTTGCGCTGAGAAGCTAATGATTTCTTTGCGCGTGAGCATTCGCGGTGGAGGCCCTCATTGGCAGCATTGCTTAACTTTCCTGGACTTGTGTACGACGGCACCGCTATCATACTACCACGGGCATATGACAAGTACACTCCTATTCCAAAGTATGCTCTCTGCGCCGCGCGTGGGATTATTTCATTAAAGACTCAACTATGTATGTGCATTCCTCCACACCACTTTGCCTATAATATCCTATGGACTGCACTTTCTAGCGTAGGCCCAATCTCTGAGATGCTTTCCAAAACGCCGACTGAGGGCATCTTATAGTCTCATTGATAAGTCAATGGGCCAGTTGGACTCGCTAGATGGCTTAACACCACTATTTAAAATGAAATTGGGTGTTGCAAAGCCTCGACGGCAGAGTCAATGCTCAAATCTCTTTGAAAACTCATGGCTCGACGTGCATAAATCCTTAGAAAGTCAGCTATCAGTAAACAGAAGGGTGCGAAATGAAAAATCCATCGTTCATAATCAGTCTTCTAGAGCAGATAATGACTGAACGGCTAGAGAGTTTCAAAGCTGCTTGACAGAGTTTCGGATAACTACTAGAATAACTCATTAGTGGTTCTTGAAAATCTCACTATAATATTATGTCTACCTCCAAGATTCCCATTTCTCAAATTGGGTAAAACATGGGGTAGAGTAAGTTTCATAACTGCATCCTACTATTTCTGAATCTGATGGTACTCTGGTAGCCAGAGCAGTACCTGCTACATCGTTGGCCTCTGCCTGCCATCATCTGTCATCATTCTGTACGCTTTATTGTGGCCAGACTCTCCTTTCCGGGTTTTTTCTTTTCCGTGTATTATTTTAATACCTCACAATGTTTGGTGAAGGAGGATGAGACTGAGAAGTGCGTATATTTCTTAAAAACGTCGCTGTGATTACGCGGTATCTATAGAGATCGTGGGAGTGCGGAGATCAACCACCTGAGTTACCCAGCAGATCTCCCTGCTTGCAACTTCGTTGCTGCAGCCCAGGACCGATGCTGCAGACACACCATTCTGTAGGCCTTCAATTTACCATCATCTGAAACTGGGGAGACTATCACGTAACACTCCATTAGGTTCTGCTATCTTGACGATAAATCCATAATGAGTGCGATTGACAGTCTTGTTCGAGCTAGCATCATGCTTGGGCAGAACACGCCACCTCGATGCTAATCTGCAACTAGGCGAGCCACCTCGGTTCTACGGACTTCCCCTATCACACTTTGAAGTTTTCAGATAGCTAGAAACACGGGCTCCTGGGCTCAAATCACATTTGTACTGGGCCTAGTCTGGTCTATATACGTTGCCTTCCAAAATGGAATTTGACTTGCTTATATAGACGGGGCTGGCTCGTCTCATCCGGCGAAACATTTTCTCATTCCTCGTATAAAGAAGTTTCAACAATTCCCTGGGTCATCTCTATTCCATGATTCCCCTAGGCATAAGTACAGCATGGAGCAACTTTGTACGATAATGACATTGCCGACCATCCACTCCCTGCCTAGCACCTCAATCTGACATCATTCCAGATGCCCAGGATTGCGGCACATTTGCGACCGCCATATACCTCGTCTTCTTCTGCCAGGCCCCTTTACTCCTATATGCTCTTTCTAACGCGATACACCCCACTAAACAGCGCTCTTATACAGTGTGGCTCTCGTAGACCTCTACACATGCTCTGTTCTTACTCCCCCTAGGACAGATAGAAGCGACGATGGCTGAACTTTTCACACTATGTGACTCAACATGCACACACCCATTCCTCCCTGAAGGTGACGGCGCATTTCTTAACCTGGTAATTAAGCTCGGCTGGCTGGGTGTTACCACGATCAGACGCCAGTGGTACCAGTTTCTTACGAGATCTGCATCTGGTTATTTCAGTGACTTTCTTCAATACTTGTGTACATATGTCTGCAACCAATCAGACCAGTATGGACTCCCCACGGTGCACAACGGTCACTTGTCCATTCGTTGCGGCAAGCTCAGTCCAAGAACGCAGACCCATGTGCACCCTCCTGGAGCGTGCAGTCCTCGCGCAAGGTTGCCGTGCAAGCCATAAGGTAAGCATGTAGGCATGAGGCACCTGCAGCAGCTGGGCAGATCACAGATTAATGATAGAGCTGAACCAAAATAAGGAGCACTTTCATTTCTGGTTGCACCCTTTGCCGACAAAAACCGTTCCTTTATTCATTCCCTGTCGTGAAATACTCAAATAGCTCCTTGGTATAATGTGACAATGTTTGTAGTGTTGTGTACAACAATCTGTTTAAGTAGATAGCCTATATTTTCCACATACACACATACTGACGAACACAATTCTCCAGTATATCACTCCTAGCTCCAAGCATTCAAAAAATAATATTTGGGAGTCACAGGTATGGGCCAGCCACCTTCGTTTCAACAGGCTGGCTTGCAATAGTAGACAGAATTTTTAACAATAATTATATACCGCCTTTTTCTGTGTCTTCTTTAGAAGCCTTGCCAGATCCTCGGTTTAGCCATCCCAATTAGGGCTTCGATTTAGGAGCTACATTTTACCTTTACTAATTTTCAACTACAGTCAAACCGGGACAGCGTTCAGACAAGAGAATCAGGGCTCCTGGCTACCTTTCTCGAAAGTACAAAGACATATACAAGAAACAATTATAAGCCATAACACCAGCCATGGGAATATATACCAGAGACCACAGGTACCTAGGCTTTCAGGCTCTGTTCTCGCAGAACACATATAGGAGAATTTATAACAATTAGGTGGGATCCCTATCTTGGTTTCTTGATCAGGTTTTTCTTCTAGATCAGTTCCTCAGTCCAGGTGCTGGTATTATTGTCACTGATGTGAAGAACCTAGCTAACAATGATTTGTTGTCATTGGTCTTGCTATCTACAAGTCTTGCAATATAAGACAAAAGAATTTTACAAAAACAATTACAAAAGAAAATTATGGGTTTATTGGGCATCTGATGGTGCTCCATACTTTGCAATTAGAATCATTTCACACTGTGGCATGTACCAGAACAACTCTGAATCCAGTTACTGGTCTCCAACTTCTCTTTGGTATGCGGAAACAGCTTGAGTGGATGAACTTCCGATTAGGATGATATTTTACCATGAGTATTGTATTAATTAGCGTAATTATTAACTGTGCGGTCACCCATCCAGGAACCGTTTGTATTTGGTGACCCCTTAGGTCTTTTTCTGATTACCCTCTTGTGATTAAAGTATGGGACTTCTCAAGATGTCCCCTCCCTGTGGGTGTCTTCCTCTCGCTTTTATCATATGAGCATTATTCAGTGCTCGACCTCCCCCTTCTTCACCCAGAAGGGCAATGATTCGCAGCGATCAAAACTTCAAGAGAGGATGGAAGAGGTTCCTCTAACAGGCGCGTGGAGCCACGGATTCGCAATTCTCCTGGTCCAATCACAAGCAGCCACAGCTTGTTGTACTGACGACGATAATGCGTGCATATAGCCTCACTCCCGGGCTCACTAACTGTAAAACCTGTACACCTATCATACCTCCTCTAATCTAAAGCTGTACAGCGGAGCATCAGGTTGGGTGACTTAAGTCAACACAACGCTTCAGGAGAATTTCGCTATACCAACTCCCTTTCTTTATTATTGCTTGCGATTGATTTATTCTCAGTTATAAGTCTTAAATGCACGATTAGGTACTCCACATAAGCAACACACAGCAACAAGAATATATACCCCTGAAGAAGCAAAGCATCCTTGAAATTAATGAGGCTCCTGAAATGCATCAGTGGATGATCTTCTTGCGCGTTGCTACATGTAATAAAAACAAGACCTGTTCCAAACTTCTCGTAACATCCGCGATCATACGCTATAGCTCATAAATACCCTGACTTATAAACAACCATCCCTGCACAATTACGACCAAATTGCGACTAAAAACAGTTCAAGATAATTGGGTCTGGCTCTGGGCAGGCCTGTCTTTGGCATTGATAACCATGCATACAGGAATACAGATCTCTATCATCTGCTTTGTATATATATAAGGCAAAGAGATTGGGCCAATTCCTGTGCTTCAGTGACATTATCTGAGACAACAGTCCTCAGATCCTGGATGTCAAACAGAGAAAACCGGAGTCCTATGGGAAACGAGAGAATTAAGGTGAAAAATAGAAAGCACAGTAGAAGTTTTCACCCAAGGTGAACATAGATGATTATTCACCCTAAGAGGTATCTGCAGGAACTCCCCAGTATACCATTTATTGTAACACACTTTGCACAGATGAATGCTAACCTTTGTGAAAACTTATGATTTAGGTGTTTAAGACACTATAACTTATAATCATGTCTCTCGCTGTCATCAGAGTAACTAAGAAGGCAGTTTTATGTATACTGCCTAGTTTATCTGTTGTGCAAAGAGTCTGTTGTCTTCTGAGTGAGAACAAGTCCTGGCATTACAGGCTGATAGAGGAGGCTATACTTTCTATGGACTTCTATAGGAAGACATTGATATCCGTTGAAACACCAGCATTAGGTGCCGTCGAGTTTAGAGGCTTGGCCACCCACGCAACAGGGTTAGTTGTTTAATCCATATCCCTATCTGTTGTTTGTGTGATTTGCCAATGAATTTACCTCGGCTGGATATATACTCAATATCCATGGACACTTCAGCCTTAGGGTGTCTCTATCTCAAGAACAGCTAGTGGCTGCACATTATTGAGCAGACCCTCCGGTTAAGGAGGGACCCTGGGCCGGTGGGCAATCGAGCCATCCAATGGAGGCCACGAGCGCCGGTGACAAATCTGGTGAGCGCCTCTGGCACCCATAGCTAGCTAATATATCTCATCGCTATGGCACTCATGGATGTGGCCCTGATGCCTGTGACCTGTGTCGAGACTTGGTCCGCTAGTGCGAGTGCCTCCTCGTTAGTGGTTCTGGTATGCACTGGGTCGCACAACGTACCTTGTAGAATAACATCACAGAGCAGCAGCGAGAGTCTCGAGCCGAGAGAGGCTCTTCTGGTGTTGTCCGGTCCGGCTCACGCAGTGGGTTCAGGCGTGGGCAGAGCGGGTACTAGTCTATGCTTGATTCAGGTAGCACTTATCAGTGTTGCCTCGGGTTGCGTGGTTTCTGTGGTGAATGCGGCAGTGCCATCGTAGGTTCGTTGCTGGGCGCCTTTTCGTACTTGCTCCTGTCGAGTGTCGCGACGGGCAGAGAGGCTCTTGTCACGTTCCCATGGATATCACAAATTTATGTAGATACTGCAGGATACCCGACTGCACATCTATCGCTACATAATAATTTTTATGCTTTGTAGATCTTTTGGATAGGACCATATAGGGCCCAGTTCCTTGAACGGCAGTGAGAGTGTAGGTTTAGAGGATGGAGAATATAATGGGTCACTGCGAGGATTGAGTGTTAGCATTGTTTTACCTGTTCCTGAGTGACTAGAGCAGGGGCTGCTCGCATGCTTATTATTGGATTGAGAGATTGACTCCCAATAGAGGCCGTGCGTGTAATGGCTATATTGTAGGAGTGCCTTGGCGCAGCTACCCAGTCAGGCGCAAAGAGAAGCCAGAGGAAAACGCAGTGAGGTAACCTTGGGGGAGCTAAAGGTCCGTGTCAGAGAACACCATGAGTTAGGCATATCTCTTTGTCTGAGACTATGCGACATAGAACGCTAAGCGTAGGAGTCATTTAGAGCGTCTCAGGTTGTAGTGAGAGGTCACTTATTGGGCATAGATATTACCACGAACTCCACAGTTGGTGAAATCCGTGAGGGGCTGACGCTATATCTCTGGCCTCCTAATGAAGGGAGATCACAGAGGCACCAAGGCGAGATGTAGGATGTGTGAAATTGTTTGAAGACGTCTGTGCTGGGTACGCACATGTTAGGGCGTCTAAGAGCTCCTAGGTCAAGATGGGAATATAAATAATTCAGATATTAGGTATGGAGACATCGATATGGATTCAATAGTCGTTGGGGTGAAGCGTAATGCTATACTCGCAGTCTGTGTTGTGTGGTATAAATTCTATGCACACTCGAACTAACAGCTATTTAATTTGTCATCATGTAATAGGTTCGGCAAACATGGAGCGGAATATGGATGGGCATGTAGGTGATATAGGTCAGAGGCATATAGTGTACGTTTTGTGTATTTTTCTGAACCAGTAGAGGGCACTCGGTGTTGACTAGTTGTGATACCTCAATTACCGAGAGGCGGGCCTTCTTACGGAGCTTACTTCCTACGTCATGCTCGATGCGTGGGATATAGGGAGGTGCAGAGTGGCCGTTCTTGCGCATTTTGAATGGGGGGTGTACGGGTTTCAAGGGCACCAGTATAGTGAGAGACGAGAGGTGTCTAGTGCCTAACAATAGTGGTCAGTCTTTTCTCAATGGCGGATTAGATTATGTGAGCAATTTAGGGAGCGTCTCCCAAGGATCATTCTGGGTGGGTGCGGCCCAGCTGCTTGGGGGTGGTTCACAATACTTGTCGATGTTGTAATAGTTCGGTTCTGATAATATGTGGTAGTGACACGTGGTGCTCTCTTATGGAGTGTGCGGCGACCAGGATCGTTGTTGCAAGATAATACAAAACCATTCAAGATCAGTTACAGTTCTCAACCAGACCTGACGTATGAGGGACACGCTATCTAAGATCGGGGATGGTACTCAAACCTCTGGTGCACTTCCTGGCTGGAGGCTAATCTAGAAGTGATGGGCAGACTGAGTAGTTTCGAATGTGTGTCCGTACTTATACTCGTCACGAGAAATGCACATTGGAAAGACATAATCTTCACTACAGAGTATAGGAATTGATATTTTCGTGGCAGACTCTGACTCTACATAATATGAGCGTAGTTTATGCTTCAGGGATATAGGTAGATCATTCCGGGACTTAGCTGTCGTACGTGAAAATATCTGCCTGCTATGGAGCTCGTCCATTGCACTTGGGCACCTCTAGAGAAAAGGCGTAACGATGGAATTTTAGGTGAACCAATTTAGGGAGAGATTAATGAGACGAGAACAGGATATCATAAACGCACCACGTCTTGCTCTATGCATCCTGATCGCTGAGTGTTTATTTTTTTTTTTTATTTTTATTTTTATCTCCCAAGTTGTTCTACCACTGAAGTTTTCTTGTGGTAACTATTGTATAAAACAAGGACATTCAGTGTTAACTACACCAATAATTGGCACGCTCTTGATGGAGGTCCTAAGGCCTGGCCTTAGTGGTCTTACACTACTGCCGTTTTAAAATCAATTTTAATAGAGCGTTAAATGTGATTTAACTGCTGTATTCCCTTGTCTCCACTTACAATTTTTATGCTCCTTTATATCGATTATGAAGGGCTCTTTTAAATCGATTTCTGTAACTCCTCTCTGACGAGAGGTAGAGTCACTAATATTGATTTATTAACTTATATCGTGATTATAGTAGTGAGTGAGACGGAATACGACACGATTTACATTTGGTAGACCTCCGCGCGACTACACCTAGGATGCCACCAGCTGCACGCACTGGACCGCTCTGCACATGAGCATATGCACTCGTTGTCCATCGGTGCAGTTAGCTGCCATGCTGCGACAAAAAGAATATAAATCTAGATTCGAGAGAGAAGATGACACAGAAGGACTGCGAAGTAATTTAGTGAAAATTACATTTCCTGTTGGGTATCCCAGGAACACGACGTTGATAAGCATAGGAGAAGTGAGTTTAAGATGGTTTGGACACAGGTTGTCTAGTGCGATGCCTTAAAGGGCCTGTGTATATTACCTGCTGGAGCGGGAGCGATCGATCCAGCGAGGATTGATCTTATCGCGTCTAGATTAAATTGACCGGCTGAGTGGCTCTCCCGTAGACTCCAATACTGCATCAGGGTGAGAGGCTTCAGATGGAGTCGACAGAGAGCCTCAGCTGTCACTTACCGCATTAAAACACACGGTAAAGTAGAATCTAATAATCGTTGACTTCAGCTATGTTCATTCATGTAGGCTGAAGTTGCATAACTTCATTCGATCCAATGCCCCTCCCACGTGTTAGACCAAGGCCTGTCATAAACAGATAGCTAAGGTTAATCGTCTCTTCAATGGAAGGGTTAACAAACCGTGACCTGCAACACCTGAGCAGAGGACCATCAGGAAACAAGATACTTTAAATAATCGGTGGATGGGAAGCCTTTGTTTTGTGGGTTTTTGGGTTTGCTTTGTTCTCCGTCTGAGTCCTGGAAGGGATTAGACGTGCGACAAGTTTGCTTGCCAATTCTCCTGCTACAGTCTCTTATATAATTCAGAATAAGTGAGTATTGAGTAAAAGGCAGTTAAGTCTGTTTGACTTGTTTCTTGTATTGCACCTGTGTATCTGGCTGGTAGAGTTTAATGTGTATTTGGCTGAAAGTCATTTTTTAAATTGTTTTCGTTGGAGAAGCGCTTTTCTCCATTGTCCTATAAGCGCAAAGACACCCTGTAATATTTACCATCTAGATTACAGAGAAAACTTTTACTTTTTTCTTTCTTTTTATGAAAAGTTTTTGCTTTTTAAGACGCTGTTTGATTTTTTCTCTTGGTAAGGCTCAAAGGAACTGAGTCTGTATTACCAGGGGACGTGGTGGGAGAATAGGGAGAAAGAAGGGAGGGGGGAAAGGGGAATCCCTTTGTTTAGATTCAGCGGACCGGCTTGAATCTGTATTGCCTCTGGGTGAGGTTGGAAAGCCTTCTGTTTTAAGATTCAAGAGTTGAAATCCCATGATCTTCTAGGGTAACCCAAGAGGGAACGCTAGGAGAGGCACTAGTGAGAGAAAGAGTTTACTTTCCGCTTGTATTCAGATCCAAGGGGTCTGGTCTTGGGGGTCCCCCAGGGAAGTTTTGGGGAGACCAGAAGTTTATCAGACACTCAAGAAGATCTGATTGGTGGGCGCATATCAGCACTAAGCTGGTAATACGCTTAGAGGACTCATGCTAGTACCTCATTTTTGGACTCTAAGGTTCAAGATTGACCGGAAAGTATACTATGACACAGGGCCTCAGAGAGACAACTAAACAGGGGGGGATACCGATAGAGGTCTATAAAATCATTAATGGTAATGGAGAATGTGAATAGGGAAGTATAATTTATCTCTTCAAACATAACACAAGAACAGAGATCACCCAATGAAAGTAACAGGGAGCGGGATTTAAAAGCCAAACCAATAAGGAAGTAACTTCTTATCATAAACACACAGTGCACCTGCGGACTCATTGCCAGACGATGTTGTGAAGGCCAAACAGTATAACTGGATTCAAAAAGAATTAAATAAGTTCTGGAGGATAGGTCATCAGTAGTTATCTTAGCCAAAAATGTTACAGACAGACCCATGCTCCAGTGTGCCTAAACCTCCAACTGCAGAAGCCTGGAACTGGATGCCAGGGATGGATCAACTCAATATTGCCCTGTTCTCGCTCATCATCCTCTGAAATATCTGGTAAGCCTTGCCACTGTCAGAGGACAGATACTGGCTGCGATGGACATTGGTTAAAACTCACGATGGCAGTTCCTATGTAAGGATATTTCCCTTTTTAAATCAGCCATCTAAAGGATAGCTAGAAAGAAGAGGAAGGCTTTGGTTTTGTTTGTCAGGAAATGCTTTTACTTGTCAAATCTGCACATAATACCAAGAATGTATGAAACAGGTAATATCTGGATATGGTAGCTACCTTCTGCTGTTAAAATACAGTGGTACTGGGTGCTGGAGAGTTACAGACGGGGGTGAACAATTGCCCGTGTAGTCCAAATATCATCCTGTCTGACAAAAACACAGACTAATACAACTTCAGAAGGAGACCGCAAAAGGAAAAGATACCGACCCATAACCTGCGACATCGTGCAGCATGGAGAAATCTGTAAAGCTACTTGACTGAACATATTCCTTCAGAATATGTAGTTCCATGGAAACGTGAAAAGCAGTTGAAATCTGGTCTATTCACCTACATTTTGTTTTTGAAGAAAACGAAAAAGTTCCCACAAAATTAGAAATTGCTTATTTTCAATACTTGGGAACAAAATGTTTTAATTTTGTTTTGAAATGACTTTGTTTTGATTCTTTTTGTTTTTATTTATGGTATAAAATGTAAAATCAAAACTGAAAGAAAGAAACATTACGATTTTGTCAAAAATAAAACACTGCAATTGACCGAAAACTAAAACATTGAAAATATTTCCTTTGTGGGAAATTTTAAATTTTTAATTTCCAAAATCAGAATGAGCCAAATTTCCAATGTGAAGTACTTTTGTGAAGCAGCAACCTCTGTCCCCTGCACAGCTCTAAGAAGTTTGTTCCTACACTGCAGCAGCTTACATGAATTTTGTCCTGAGCCTGATTGACTGGTACCTCTCTAAGTGTTCATAATCTCAATCTATTATAAATGCAGATGTATTCTTCTGTGGCATATAAATCTGTATAATCCCCTTTTATAATCTTCCTATGCTATTTTAAGTGGTCTCTATTTTGTGGCAATGAAACTCCCCAGATTAGGTGGCTGCTGTAGCAGACTGTGCTGAAAAAAACAGTTTAATTGTTTCAGAGTAGCAAGCCGTGTAAGTCTGATCCGCAAAAACGAATACGTGGCCAATTAAGACTAACAAATTTAGTTGCGTGAAGCATTAAATTTGTGGCTAAAACCAGCCACTCTCGGTATAGAATGAAAACTATGAAGGGATATTATATAGCATACAGAGAACATGAAAAGGTGGAGCAGTAGCCATACCAACTGTAAGGCCAAATCAACTTGAGATGAGCTATCAATCAGCGGGAGAGAGAAACACCTTCTATGGGTCATCTTGATGATCATTCTTCTGGCTTTATCCATCTACCCCCTGCACCTCTTTCCTTGAAACCCACAGGAAGTCAAAACGTCCCAGCTTCATTACCCGTACTGAAAAAAGCTTTTAAGTACCACCCAGCAAGTTCAGGGCCCTGGGCCCCAAATGCTGTTGAGTGGCTGTCCCTCTCTTTGGATACGAAATTGGACAAACCAGAAGTAACAAGCTTGATTGGTGTAAAACTCAGCACAAGTAATACCACAAACAGAGCTGGTTCGGCCCAGCCCTTATCAGAAATACAAGATTCTGGCGCAAGTTTCCAGCAACTAATTGTGCTGATATAATCTGCTTTTGTCAGTTAGGAATTGCTCTGTAAATAGCC